>NW_004524807.1:1114921-1121185 GCF_000260255.1 Octodon degus
GGCCCACTCTGCGCCTGGGCTGGGACTGGTCCCGCCGGCGCAGGGTAGCAGGAAGCTCTCCGCACACTCACCGGACCTGGGCTAGGACTGGGTCTGCACCTTCTTTCTTTATAAATTAAGTTAGCCTTTATGTTTTTCTGAAGGAGGCAAAGACAGCTGAGGATTAAGAACAGAACTTATTAGTAGTTGAATGTTAATAAACACTTGACTAAAGCAAGGTCATCATGCCGAGGTCCGGACCCAAGTGGAGAAACTAAGACCTGGTAACCATCTGGCAAAGATCCTTAAGTGTTTTGAAATCCTAGACTCTTCTGAACATGCAATTTGACACATTCTCTTGATTAAAATCCAGGATTTCCAATCCTAGAAGGTAATGTCTCATGGCAATCTCTCCAAAATGATTTTTACAAAATGAGGCATGGTTTTTCCTCAAAACTTACCCTAATTTTCTTAATGGCCACTAGGACTACAACTATGTTTAATTTGCAACACAACCCAACTAGAACATACATTGTCAAAGAAA
The DNA here is from genome assembly GCF_000260255.1 of Octodon degus. Classification (NCBI taxonomy): domain Eukaryota; kingdom Metazoa; phylum Chordata; class Mammalia; order Rodentia; family Octodontidae; genus Octodon; species Octodon degus. The sequence goes on from NW_004524807.1 coordinate 1,115,445, forward strand.
AGAGAAAACCATTGTCCAAGGAGATAGAAGACCTACCTCATCTGAAGAGCTACGAGTGTAGTTCTTAAAGTGTTCTCAAAGACTTCACAGTAGGACACACATACTCGAGGGGAATATTTTACACACGGTCTTGGTGCTAGAGCACTTCTGAGGATGCTCTTCTTCAGGGAAGCTCTGGTGATGCAGTGAAGAGGACAGTGGCCAGTTGCCCCCGCTCCACCAGGTCCCCCACTTGATGCCAGTGGCTGGGGAAGCTAGGCCAGGCTTTGAAGCACCAGGAAACTGCTCCCAGCCACCTTGGAGCCAGCACTCATTGGGCCATAAAGCTCAAATCCTAGGATAGATTCCAGGAAGTGGAGGCAGAGCTGTGTCAGGGAGAATGGCAGACCGGCCTCCTCAAAGGACCAAGCAGGTGGATGCAAAAGCTTGACAGAACTTATTCTCTACACTCTCTCCTGCAGAGGTTGCAGCTTCAGGATTACACCTCAGGCATGTATGCCAGGCCTGAGCTGTGCCTAGAGGGGGCAAGGTGAAGTTGGAGGTGAAGTTCTGTGAGCCACAGAACTGTGCAGGTTCAGGTCTTGGGGTGACTGCTGTGCTCCAGTTGAAGAAACCTGCATATTTTTCCCACCAGCGTGAACAAAGGCCTCACCAGTATGAGATGAAAGGTTAGCAAGCCTAGGGCAGTTGCCCAGGAGAATGTAATGTCTGCATTTGGCTACATGGAAACGTCCCCTTGAAGGATTTACCTTCTGTGTTTAGGAAGCCTATGTACACACTGTGAAAAAGTTCCTCTCAGTGTTGTCTTCAACCTTTAGAAAAAAACATGCTTTATCTGCATAATATAAAAGAGTTTTCAGGCATAGGATAAAGTAGAATTACACATCTTGTGTGTTAGTTGATACATTGTGTCAACTTGGCTGAATCAGCTCCGGCAGTTTTCAGCGTGGGGGCCTAGCCCTGCCGGTGCGCAGGGCCCAGTAATCGAGAAAGGCTTCCTGCAGCCCTGCGCACCTTCCTGCCGTCCTGCCCTGCTTCCATGGAGAAGCCCCAGTCTTCAGAGGAGCTTAATCTTACAGCCACGCCACTTTGGAGGACCTGCGATCTTCACTGTGGAGAGTTGGTCTTCTGCAGTCAGCGCAGAAGGAAGAGAGAGGCTTGATGGACGCAGCCGCAGCCGCAGCTGCTGCTCCTCCTCTGCTCTTCATTGTTTTCTACCGCATGAACTGCTGCTGTTTGCCTTGGAGTCAGTGGAATATGGACTGAACCCTCCAGTAACTGTGAGCTAAATAAACCTTTCCTTCCTTCATTTTGAGTGTGGGGTATTTGTCCCAGCAACGAGTAAAAAGTAACTAAGACATCTTGGAAATGATGTTTTTGGGTTTTTTTAGTTTTGTTTTTTAATCACAGAAAGGAAGTGTCTTCTGGAAGTGACTCTTCAAAATAGAGTTCATTAGATCACATACAGGAGTGACACCACACGTGATGCTTGGCCACGTATGTTCAGTGAGTTAGAGGACATGGAGCAGAAGACAGAAGGAAGCCCAGTACCAGACTGCTTACAGGTAGGCAACCTTGTTCTTACTGTAACTACAGTTCTGTGTGTGCATGTCATTACTCATTACTGTACCAACATTCCACATTTAAGGACAAAACTCCATTCTTGTGACTACATGCTTTAAATGAAGTGGTTGCTAAAGGAGGAATTGTATATAATATATACATTGTAATATTCATCATACAAATGTAGTAAAAGGAAATATTTATTTAAATAACTTACATATACTGTAATGTATAACAACATAAGATAATACTGTACAGTATGATCAGCAAAAATGCAGTAGTGTGTAAACAAGATAAACTGTACAAGAAATATATTGAGGTTTTAGAACAATGTTCCCACACACAAAAAAAATGGGTTGTAAGTTGAGGTAGCAGGTCATTAAGTCCAACACCTATGCCTTGCTGGGTAGCATTGAAAGCCATTAAATAGGGCTTTAAGGAGGAATATCTGTATATGAAATTAACGATGTTAAATACTTATTGAAATATCTAGTTTTTTAAGAAATTCTAAAATGCCTGATATATTTTAAAAAGTAGGAGTAGTAAAGTAATGCAGTTTGCAAATTATTTTTTTGTTAAAATTCACATGAAGTGTTATTTTGTGTGGGGAAGAGCCAAAGCCCCTCTTGAGTATGCACGGTGTCTGTGTTGATTCTGAGCAATGGAGAAAATGCGGGGTGCTGTGCTAGTGCACTTAGGAAGAAAGGAGGAAAGGAAAGTGCAAGGGGTTTTAAGTGTGCTTGGCTTTGGTGTGGAAAGAGTGCCTACTGTCCCTTATATCTATGCATTTTGTTTCACTTTCCTATATGTATAGTTGTACATAAAGGGTAAAGTAGCCTTAATTTACATCTAGTCCTTCTAGATGTTAAACAGATCGCCAGTGCATGAAAGCAGAGTTGCTAAACTTTTTACTTTGCGTTAAAATTCATGAGAAAGACCATTTTACAAATCACTTAGAGAGACTTCTGGGAAGATGACTGAATGGTGAGCAGCAGCAAATCAGCTTTCCAAAATTTAGAGTCCAAATACTGGAAGACAATAATGTGTAGAAGAGAAGAAGGAGGGAGAGTGTACCTGGAACTCAGCAACGATCTGAAGCCAGGATGGCAGCTCACAGGGACCACAGCAGAAGGACCACAGCAGAGGGACCAAAGAGCAAAAGAGGAAGAAGGAAAGTGGTGCTTTCTCCATAAATACTGAAAGTAGAATTTTTTTTTTTAAAACAAGGATCAAACTCAGAACCTTGTGCTTGCCTGGCAGGTACTTATGCCACTGAGCTATCTCCCCAGTCCTATGAAGCATAGTCGTTTCTTAAGACGCTTTACATACTATAAATAAAGCTAACTGCTATAAGCAATATACAAACATTAACCTGGATGCTAAGCTTAAATAAACAAATAATAAGTAAAAAAAAAGAATATGCAGAGGCAAGATGCAGCTGGAGACTTCTTACTCACCCAAGGCCAAAACAGGACAATGACGTAGAAATTTAACAGCCACCAAATACTTGAAATGGAAATAACAAAGGTGATGATTAAGAATAAATCAATTAGATATAATTTCACAGGGATGGCCTGATTGCTCAGCAGACTAAAGCACCTGCTTAAGCAGAGTACAGCAGTTTGGTTTCCATCCTAGGGGTATCACACTGGCCCACCCCCGGACACGCTTGAGACTGTGATTGAGACTAGGTGTTGCAGCGTGTGCCTGTAATCCCAGAACTCAGGAGACTGAAAACAGGAGAATCACTACGAGTCTGGTCTACGTAGTGAGACCCTGTTGACCCTATCCTAAATACAGAAAAAAAGAAATAATTTCCTAAATAACTAAAGAAGTGATAACCATAATGCAGGACATAGTTAATAACAGATTTAAAAATTAAAGGAGCTTAGGAAAATGATGGAAATCATAAATATCCAACATAGGAAAGAAATAGAATCCTTGAAGCAGATTCAAACAGATATCCACACTAAAAACTCTATTGAAAGTGTGAACAGCAGAATGAATCAATATAAGGACAGAATATCATATCTAGAAGAAAATTTTGCTACTTGAAATCATGTAAAGAAAGTTTTCTTAAAAATAGCGAGGGACCACAAAAAAATCCAAACACAGCTAGATGATGTGAACAATAACAAGATTGCTTGGCATCAATGAAACAGTGAAGACAGTATAAACAGCAGTCCATAACTGTCCGTGCAAATGGTCTTATTTACATGTCATAGAGTGAAGGGTTAAGAACGGAAGACAATACTTCATGCATTCCATGCAACAAGAACCCAGAAAAATAAAAATCAGAGATAGCTATTCTTTTGCAGACAAAGTGAATGTCAGGCCAAGATTGACCAAAAGACACAACTACATACTAAAGGAAACAATCCAAGGGGAAGAAATAACAATTATTAATATATATGCATCAAATACCATTGTACTCAACTATATAAAACAAATATTAATAAAGAAAAATCAAAGAAGCACTAATACAATACTTTACTAGGGATCTTCTTATCCCACTATCATAAATAGACAATTCAAGTGGACAAAAATCAACAAAGAAATACCAGAACTGTACTAAACCTTTGAACAAATGGACTGAGGAGATGTCTAAGAGTGTTCCAGCCCAGAACATCAGAATACACATTCTTCTCAGCTGCGCACAGAACATTTTCCAAAGTAGACTGCATATTGTGCCACAGAACACCCTTAAGTGAATGTGACAGAATTGAAATGAACTCATACATATTGTCAGATCATAGGGAAATAAAATTGGAAATCAGTGCAAAAGGACACAAGAAAACTACATAAACACATGGAAATTAAATAACACTCTCATGAACAACCATAATGAAATTTAAAAAGAAATTAGACAGTTTCTACAATTAAACAATGATGTCAGTATGCCATATTGGAACTTATGGAATTCAATTAAGGCAGTCTTGTAAGAGAAATTTATAATTGTGAACTCCTACATCAGAAAAACAGCTAGCTCAAATAATCTAAAGTTGAACCACATACTATTAGAATAAGAAGAGTAAGTCAAGCCTAAAGTTCATACAAGGGAAAAAACTATAAAGATCAGAGCAGAAATTAATGCAATTCAGACTAAGTAAACAATGCAAAGACCTAATGAATCAAAAAATACAATTTGTAAAACATGTGGCAACCTTATCAAAAAGAAACAAAAGAAAGAAAAAAAAAGTCTCAAACCCATGCAATTAGGAAGGAAAAAGGGAAATCCCAAGTGACCCTGCAGAAATCCAGATCATCAATACCAACTTTGAGAAGCCGTATTCTAATAAGATGGGAAACAGAAATGGATGGTTTACTAGATGTATGTGAATTATCAAACTTGAAGGAATAAGATACAGAAATTCTAAATTATCCAGTATCATTCAATGAAATTGAAGATATAATTAAAAACAGAACAATAAAGAAAGCTCAGATCCTAAGACATCCACAGCTGAATTGAGGGGCAGGGAAATTGAATGCCACTGTTCCTCAAACTCTTTAATAAAATTGAAAGTGAAATAAAACTCTTAACTTCATTCATGGAAGCAAGCATTATGCTGATAGAGAAGCCAGAGAAGGATCCACCTAAAAAAGAGAACTACATGCCAATCTCTCTAATGAACACAGAACAAACAAAGAACTTCAATAAAATATTGGTAAACAATGCAGCAAATCATCCAGAATATTATACACCATGACCAAGTAGGATTCATCCCAAGAAAATAGGGATGGTTCAAAATATGCAATTCAATCACTCTCACCATATTAACAGAAACAAGGACAAAGAAACATGATCATCTTAATAGACACAGGAAAAGCATTTGGCAAACTCCAACCCTCATTCATAAGAAAAACACCTATGGAAAATTGGAATGAATGGTCTTTATCTCTATCTGATAAAGGCTATTTATGACAGACCAGGGGCTGGGGAGATGGCTCAGTGGATTAAGCACTTCCCTGGCAAGCGCAAGGGGCTGAGTTCAATCCCTGATTCCACCAAAAAAATAAAAAATAAATAAATAAAAATAAAAGAAACATTATGACAGACCAAAAGTCAATAACATATTAAATGGTCAAAAACTGAAAGCTAGGGCCAGGGAGATGGCTCAGTGGAATAAGCGCTTCCCTGGCAAGTGCAAGGGCCTGAGTTCAATCCCCGGGTTCCGCAA
>NW_004524807.1:1121285-1126684 GCF_000260255.1 Octodon degus
TTTTACATGATCCTGGACCTTTTTGGGAAAATGAAGACAAAAACACAGATTTTGTGTTATACAGTTATACACTGAATTAAATGATGAGCAGTGAATTGTAAAAATAGGAAGAGACAAGGGGCCTCTGGCTGGGTGAGCTGACTGGGGAAATGTCTGGGAAGACAGCTCTGACTTAAAGAGGCTGTTTGTACAGATTTTCCTAGCCTGCAGCTTCCGGTCCTTGATAACATGATAAAATACTTTCTTTCTAGTGCAGGAAGGGAATCTTCCACAGGGGAATTTTATTTCTTGCTTTTACTAAATAGAGTAAAAGACAGAGATCTTCTTGCACCTGATAATTTTTTTAGAGAAAAATAATAAGCTTGCTAACAGCAGACCTGGGGGCGATTTCTTCTTAACTCCTTCACTGGCTCACTGGTCCTTGGTAGAGAATAGCATAATTTACCACCTTTACATGCACCCGTCCAGAGACTTAAGGTGATGTACTCTTTAAAGGAAGCAAATCCTGACATTTTTGCTTTTATTGAAAAAGGAAGAAAAAGTGTAATAAATTTATAAATTATAAATATGGTATAAACAAAATACATAATACAAGTTTTAATATATGCTTTTCAATTTTAAATGTTTTTTCATCATATTCTGTAGGGACTTAAAGTTCAGCATATCAATACTTGATGAAAAATACCTGTTCCATGTTATGCCTAAGATGTTTGATATCCAGACAGATAGTGAGGTCAAGCCTAACAGCCTAGGTTGTATGGTAATAACAATAAGCTTCTCTTCTGGAGGGTTAACAACCTAAGTTTGCAGACCAAAATTAGAGAAAAAGGAGGGCTGCAAAGAAAGCCAACATTTTGGCCCTAGCCTTTGAAGGTCAATTAAGACTCAGAACATATGAGATCTGGTACAGTAATATCATGTAAATCAGTAGTGTCCCAAATTTTCTGATAAAGGAGATTATGGGGCTAAAGAGGAAAGTGATCAGTGATGTAGAGTGTGCCTAAGGAGAGTCACTTGGAGAGAAAACATTCTCTCAGGCTTTCACAGACAGCACACTGGCCAAGCAATGGCCGTGACTCATCCACATGGCTGACACCGACAAAGGATCTACAATCTGAGGTACAGGATCTCAGGATAAATCCTGAGAGGATTTCACTGACCTTATCAGTTCCAAAAGATACAACTCTTATTGCATAGGACTTGCTTTATTGTGGTCTTAACCATCCAGCAGAAAACTATAAAAACAAAGTACAAGAAGTAAAGCCATGTTGTTACGTTGAGCTGTAGGGCACTTAGGTCAACAATTTCTAACATTGCCAGTCAAGTGGAAGAGGCAATACTATTATGGACTACTGGACTCTTTTAGAATATTTTTGCTGAGTTAACACACCTATAATATTCAAGTGACAGAATTAAATAAAAAAGGGATATATGAATGAATGTCGATTTTGTATCTGTGTATTCAAAGCGGTTAGGATATATATATAGTTACATTGTCTTAATGAATAGAGTGATTTGTTCTAATGGTGTTTGTAAATAGGATCACAAGTCTGCATCTTGTACAGCAAATAACCACTAGGAAGAGAGTATGCAATGTGCTAATTATTGCAATTGTCCTACCAATTTGATTTGAAACTGTCTCATTGCTATTTGTCTGTCAAAATTATGGAAAAAATCAATTAAAAATATATATGCTGTTTAAACAAAAATATTTCTGAATTGCTTTGTTTTGGGAAAAAAAAATCCCTTTAAAAATGTGTAAAAGTGTTTCCAGAAGAGGATGGATATATCCATCCTCTTCTGGAAACACTTTTACAATGTCTAGAGATTCTGGACATTGAACCTAAGGCTTTCACACTGAAATATGCTCTTAAACCATTTTTTTTTAATTTTGAGACAGAGTTTCTCTAAATTGTTATGCTCGAGATTAAAGAGATGGGTTACCTTGGCCAGCAAATGAGAAAGCTCTGTTGGAACAGATTTCAAGGCACTGAACAGAAGGAAAAGCAACCAAAGAGCAACACAGTAGCACAGCGTGAACCGGAAGTGCTGTGGCAGCATCTGCTTCTGTACTCACCATTTTTCTGACTCTTTTTATTGGACTAGTTCATTCTTGGTATTCTGGCACTACTATTAATTAATATTTGTTTAACATGTGCTATACCACCCTCAGTACTTTATATGTATTAAAATATAAAATCTTTATAAAGTGTAAGAGATGAAGAAATCAAAGTGTCCAGAGTTTACACAGCTTAAAAAGTTCAGAGAACTCTAGCTCAAACTTGCATAGCGGGGCTTAAGAGTCAAGGCTATTAATCATTGTGCATTATGTAACTTTCCCTCATTGGATCTAATTTCTTAAGCCACTATAAAATACACATAAATTAAGGGCTTTTTCATTAAAAGTCTGTAGTTTCTTTTTGTCATGACCTTGAAAACAAAATAAATATACAGGTGCTTGAATTTATTTAAAAATATAGTACAAAAAAGAAAATATGTGTTTCCTATTGAATATGATTAATGGTCTTACAACACCTGAAAATTTTAATGAAGTAAAACATGTATTAAATATTATATAGACCCTCAAACCATATTTAGCACATTCACCTGAGTTCTATGGGAGCCTTTTTCTTTTCATCAGCAGAGAAAATACTATAGAGCCCCGTAGTTTTACATTGATTTTCATATTAATTTTTAACTGTGTTTCTGAAAAATATTGTTTGTTGCTTTTAAATTTAGAGATAAGGTTACCAAGGTGGTCATGAACATAGTTGATGCTTTTTTTTTATCTTGTCTCCTGGATTTACATGGGATGGTACTTTGTGGCAGTTCTTGCTGTCACTGTGTTTCTGAGCAGCTTTCTTACATTACATTGAAAAGTATGTAGGGAAAAGCTTTGTTATCAGAACAACTAGGAATAATAATAAAGAATAAATATGATGACAATAGAGTAAAGAGAATTTATTGTTCTGTACAAGATCTCATTTTGCTCAAGAGAAAATTAACTGAGCAAAATAAGCATTTGTTGTTGATTTTAAAAGTTTAAAGGCTAAATAAGTAAATAAAATATTAATGGCAATGGATAAAAATATGATAATACAATCAACATTGTACACGAAAGTGAAGTTGATTTTCATAGCTGGAAATGTTCTTTATTGATTATAATTTTATAGTCGTTGGCAATCCTGAAGAGAAAAATGGAGAAAATATATAATTTCAGAGTTCACATGTGCAAGTGTGTTACTATGCATTGAAACCAGTGTCTTTGCACTGAGAGACACCCCACAGTGGCTTAACGAGCCCTTCCTGCTACAACTCCTAGTGTTCTTGGATTACAGAAGTGTAGTACCAGGCCTGTCTAAGAACACACTGTATTATACGGCATATTATAAGAGGAAAAATGGTACATATTTGTTGTGATTTCTTACTCTAAATTTTTTGTAAGGAAATAATCTAAATTCCTTTTTTAATTTACTTTAATAATTTGACAAAGTATGTTTAGTAACTTTAATGAATTTGAATTTGTATTTAGTTGTTTTATTTTAAATTAAGCATCTTATATTATTTCTCTTTTCTATTTTAAACTTGTATAGTATATCCATTAATCAACTTTGAAACAGATCTTTTATCACTTAGAGTGAATAGTAAAACAATTTTTAAAAGGTGTTTTTCTTTGTAATCTTAGTATAGCATTGCAATATTTTTACTGTATGTGGACTAGTAAGCCTTTAAAGCTAAAGGCATTTCTGAGTTTAGAATATTAATTTACTTTAAAGTAGAAGAAATTTTATGTTTCCAAAGCAAGCTAATTCATACATAAACAATGTTTTATTCTACAAATATGAGATGCATTGTTTTCTTCTCTGTATTTTTCAGAGAAGGTGCCACAAGTTACAATGAATCTTTTCTCAAAGGCAGTATAATTTTAGTAGCTTGAGATTTCAAACACTAAGAAATTAGTATTTTTTTTTTCGATTTTATCATGTATATTTTTAACTTTTAACATTTATCTGAATTTAGAATCCTATTTTCTTTTTTTTTCTTTTCAAAGTTTTATTGATAAACATATAGCAATGAGACAGTTTCAAATCAAATCGAAAGTCATGTACCTCGGTAGTGTCCCAAATTTTCTGATTAAGAAATTAGTATTGATGAGATAATGTAATTGGAAGAACTCAAGGCATACTAAGCACATGAAGTTTTAACTCATGATGTTCTCATCATTTACTACAAACATTTACCAATAAAAATTCATAAACTATCAAATACACTTGATTCTAAGCATCTCATAGGTGGTGAAAGTTCTCTAAGTACTTCAAAACAATCATAATTTTTTTCTAGAAAGATAACAATTTTAATTATTGTAATACCTCACTAATAATATTATAGACAAATCCATTTTGTAAGATTGCTATAAAAATAACTTAAAGCCATTTACTCTATATAGCTTTGAATTCTTTTAACTAAAAGTGGACAAATTTATTTTTACATTTCACAATAGAAATGAAACTGTACTCTCTGCACCTTTGTTTATTGTACTTCTCCCTTCAAAATTATTCTTTGATAGGAAGGGGGAGCAAGTCTTTCTTGTCATTCATGCTGTTAGAAAACATCTAGAGTCACAGCACCATGATCGCCTGGTGAAGCAGAACAAATAATATAAAACTGATACAGAGAGGCTGTCCCTCCACTTTATCTGTGTGGTCGAGTAATTCCTGGCTGAGTGGGCACCGTCATGGGCCGAGCCAGCAGTCGCATCATTGGAGGCCCAGGCACCTGTGGCCTCGCATGGGTGGCCTCATTCCAGGGGCAGATCCCACTGGCATCATCCTGCAAGGAGGAGGCCCATCACTGGCATCATAGGAGGGCCTCCTATATGGGATGCTGGCATCGTACCAGGGCGAGGAGGCCCTGGGAGACTGGGTGGAGGTGGGATCACAGCCCCTGCTGTGGGAGGAGCAGAGAATGGAGCAGGAGGTATCTTTCCTTGTTGAAATGCAGCCGTTGTTCTGTCAATCAGGCTCTGAGCTTGCTGTTCCATCCATTTCTGGTAGTAGTCTTTCACATTCTCTTTATGTTTCCTACCACTGCAGTGTGTCTTTCTCACAGACAGAGTCATGAGTGAGGTTTGTACTGCAGTAGCCATAATAAAACCTAGGCATGCTCCTCTACAGGCTGTTGATGGCTCTGTCCTAGCTTTGAATTTGTTGGTGTTGTTGAGCATTGAAATCTGTATGCTCCAAATGAAAAAAAAGGGGTTTTTTCTTAAATTTCTCACAGAATTAAGACCAGAAAATATTAAGAATTGCTTTTTAGCCATTGCTAGTAGAACTCTGATAGAGTATTATAAATTTAAAGAGGAATGGTTCTTAATCTCTTGAGGTCATGTAAAAAATTAT
>NW_004524807.1:1126884-1127765 GCF_000260255.1 Octodon degus
TATTTATTTATTTATTTATTTATTTATTTATTTATTTATTGGTGGGGAGTCATATTCCTAATAAAGAGAAGAAACAGCAATCTATTTTTAATTTTATCTACAAAATGAAAATTCTTCTCTATTATTGTCTATTCTATGTAAATATAAATATTATTGCCTGAAACATGGACAAGAGATATTTTGGCCTTAAAGCAGAAAAACAGCCTTCCATTCTTAAGAAACACATTAATCAAATGGGTGAAGACAAGTGTGTTAGTCATAAAGATTCCTTTGGAGTAATGGTCCAGTGGCTTGATTTACCCAGCTGTTCACCACCAGAGTTAACCTCAGCCTCACTTGGTTACTTACCCTAAGGTTCACATCCTTTGTAGTTTATTACATGAAAAACTTTTTATATCAGATATCTCAGCATCTGATTCTGAAGAGGTTTTCTATCATATGTACCCCTTAGAATAAGTATGTGTTCAAGAATCCAAGAAACTTGGATTCTTGGGATTAAATTACTCATCAGGTGAAGATAACAAGGCTTCTATAACTAGACTAGTGATAGGTGGAGTGCAGACAGCACCTGGCAAAGGTAATGGTCTAGTCATTCTAGCCATTACCTATGGGAAATAAAGATGGCTTACTGATGGAAAAGAATGCACTCAAGGAAGTGGCACATGAGGCATTTGAAATATAGAGAAGAAAGGGGGTGATAAGTGGCTCTGCCACTGATAATTTACAAAATGATAACAAATAGCTGTGAGAGGGGAAAAGATTTGAAAGCCAGCACCTTCTTTTTTTTTTGTTTATTTTTTTTCAAAGTTTTATTGATAAACAGATAGCAATGAGACAGTTTCAAATCCAATCGGAAGTACAGTTTCAACAAATAATACACT
>NW_004524807.1:1140827-1160827 GCF_000260255.1 Octodon degus
AAAAAAAAAAAAAAAAAAAAAAAAAAAAAAACTGAAAGTTCTCATGTAAAATCAGAAATAAGACAAGGGTGCCCACCCTCACCACTCTTATTCCATACAGGTCTAAAAAACTTAGGTAGAGGAATTAGAGAGGAGAAAGAAATAAAATGAATAAAGATAGGAAAGCAAAAATGAAATTAGCATTCTTTGTGAACTACATAGTTTACATCTACATAAAAATGTCAGAAATCTACCAGATGACTATTATACTCAATACTGAATTTCAGTATAAAGTTAGCTGAATACAAAGTTAGCACTCTAAAAATCAATAGCATACTTGAAAAAAATGGCAAACTCATTGAGAGAGAAATTAAGGAAACCAGAGCTGGGTAGATAGCTCAGCAACATGAGTATCTGCATAGCAAATGAAAGGTCCTGAGTTCAGTCCCCAGTACAAAACCAACACAAAATAAGAATAATCAGAAGAAAGAGAAATTTGGGACACCACTTCTGTCTTGGTTACTTTTTGTTCATTGCTGAGACAAATTATTCAACACCTATAGTTGAGGAAGGAAAGGTTCATTTAGATCATAGTTTGTGGAGGTTTCAGTCCATACTCAGCTGGCTCCAAGGCAAATAGCAGTAGTTCATGGCAGCAGAAAACAATGGAGAGCAAAGGAGCAGCACAGCTGGGGAAATCTATCAATCTTCTTTCTCTTCCTCCTATGCTGACTGGGAAGACCAAAGCTCCTCCAAGAAAGTGACAGTGGCTGCTGCGAAGATCCAAGCTCCTCCAAAGTGGCACAGCAATTTTGATCAAGCTCCTCCAAGGAAGTGGCCTGCAAAGATTGGAACTCCTCCAAGGAAGTGGGGTGCATAGAAACCTTCCTTACTCCTTTATATACCCTTTTTATGTTGAGTCAATCTAGGGTGGCCCTTCCCCACCACAGGGCAGAGCCCTCAAACCCCAGGAAGTGGAATTGACAACTGAATCCAACCAAGCTTTAGACATCTCAAGTTGACACAGTGTATCAGCTACCATACATTCCAAAAGGTACAAATGGGGAACCAAAACATTGAGATCAAAGTAGGTGCAAAGTCCAGCAGGGCAAATTTTAAGTCCTATAGTTCGACATTTAACATCCAAAGCAATCTTTGGCAAACTGTGAGATGCATGTGGCTCTGCACCTATGGCACTTTTGGTGGTAGCTACCATGGCTTCTCTTGTCATGCCTGCTTTGCTGTCTCCTTGCAGCTTTCATTAGATGATCTACATACCTGGTTTTTCCAAAGTTCTGAGGTCTCCACTGCACTTCAACTTTCTTCTTTTCTAACTATAGGGGTCGAGTATTTAGATTGCTGAGCAGACTGACCTTGCTTCTGAGGAACAAATTCTGTATGCCACCACTATTCTGGAACATGGCCCTTGGCAGCTTTCTCCGCAAAGCAGTCTCATTTGTGCAGTTTGAGGCTAAAAAGGGTGGAGATGTGATGCTTCCTGTGAAGGCCTTCTGCAATCTTTTCTATTCTTCTGTTCCTTCTCAGCAATAGAGATCTCCACACCTCTATCTTTGCAGTTCACAGTTTTATTAGAGCTTCCTTTCTGGTGGAACCACATTTTAAAACATCTTCACGGGCTCTTTGCTGTTGATTCTCAACATAATTCTGACTGAAAGCCCCCAACAATATCCATGTCATTGCCTCAATGTTTGACTTTTTTGAAATTTCTTTTGTCAGATTAGTCAACCACTGTCACTCTTAATCTCACTCTCAGGCAAAATCTCTTGATACAAGCAAAATGCAGACAAATTTTTGCCAATCTATAACACACATTCTCTAGTCCAGGTACCAATTTTGTTGTGAATTTAAATCTTTTCAAGGGAACAATACAGAACAAGACACACATTTTAAAAGATTATTTTATAATGACTCTCCCAAAGAATCATATACAAAGAGTGCAGGAAATCTGTCTACACACTTAAGACCAAAGTATACAGCTGAGGGCTTGGCTCCCACAGTAATGTCCAAAATGAGTCCAGATACAGACCGAACAGTGCCTCCCATGAATCCAACTGGAGCCCTAAGGTCCATGACACTGTTTCATGCAGGCCCGCTTCACAAATATGTACAGGGAAGGCCCAAAGGTCAATGGTGGAAGCTAGAAAGCCTGTGTCAATGGGCAGAAGTATCTATGCTAGCAAGCTGAGGGATCTGAACTGGAACCAGGAAGTGACACTTAAAGTAAGCACCAGAGCTCCACTGACAAGTATCATAGCCATTCCTAGTGTCAATGAGGTCCCGAGGTCCTCCGAAGATGAGAAAAGCCTAGTTCCCATCATAAAAGTCAACACAACTAGCTTCTCTAGGAGACTGAGCAGTGTACCATCTTCCCCTCTGGAGCCAGGAAGCAAAGCTATAGATGAGGACCAGAATGTTCTCAAGTGAACCATAACTATTCTCAGTGACAACAAAGTCCTGAGCTCCTCCTCTAACTAGAACAGCCAAGTTCACTAGAAAAGTTAACAGGACAAGGTCCTCCAGCAGAATAGCCAAAGAGAGCCAGCAGCTTCCAAATGCTCCAACATATTCTCAAAAAAATTTTCCTAAAAGCATCCCAATAGATCCCACAGTTTTACCTCTTTGCTGCTGGCAACCATCCTCCAGTGGGCCTCCCACACACAGCACCACCCTATTTCTGTTCAGCTGTGTGTAAAAAGTTGACCACTATTTGGCAAACCAACATAACTCTTTTCACAAAAGTATCAAAAAAATGAAATATATAAGACTCAGTCTAATGGGGGCTGGGGAGATAGGTCAGTGCCTAGCACCTATCTAGCAAGTGCAAGGACCCAGGTTTGACCCCCGGCACCAAATGCTGTGCCTCTAAGCTGACCACCAAAACAAGGCATAGTGGCACAAGTCTATAATCCAAGTTCTAGGGAGGCTGAGACAAGAAGATCACTATGAGTCTGAGCTGCATAGAGAGACACCATACCAAACAAATTAATTAATTAATTAATTAATCAATCTAACAAAGGACATCAGTACACTGAAAACTATAGCATTCTGACAAAGGAGATTGAAGAGGCTATCAGAAAATGGAAAGATATCTCTTGTTCTTGGGTAAGAAGATTCAATACAGTGAAAATGGCCATACTTCCAAAATGGTTGTGCATATGTAGTGCAATTCCAATCTAATCTGTGAGCACGTCTTGCAGAATTAGAGAAAATAAAGCTAAAATAAAGTTGGAACCAGAAGTGAACAGAAATCATAATTTTAGGCAACAATGGCAAGGCAGGCAGGCAGCACACTTGAACTCACACTGCAATGCTGCCATGAAACCAACATGGTATGGGGGAAATTAAAACAGACCTGAGCATCTGTGGAACAGATTAGAAGATGCAGAATCAAGTCCAAACAGATTCATAAACATCCTGTTTGAGAAAAGGGCCAACTTCATTGGAAGAAAACCTCTCTAATAATTGTTGCTGGAAAAATTGGTTTTTCATGTGCTGAAGACTAAACCTAACCCATATCTCTCACCGTGCACTAAACTAAAATTGAGATAGATAAAAGAACTAAACATTAAAATAGAAACACTAAGTCTGCTGGAAGATAGAATAAGTAGAAGCTGGGCATGGTGGTCCACACCTGTATTCCCAACACACGGGAGGCTGAGACATGAGAACTGCCATGAGTTCAAGGCCAACCTGGGCTATATGGTGTGTTCAAAGCTAGCCTGAGCTACACAGCAAGACCCTGTCACAAAATAATGATAATGATGATGATGATGATGATGATGATGATAATAATAATAATAATAATAATAATAATAATAATAATAATATAAGCTGGTGTGATGGCATATGCCTGTAATTCCAGGATTTGGGAGGCTGAGGCAAGAGGACTGTTGCAAGTTAGAGACCAGCCTGGGATACAGAGTGGGCTCAAGTCAACCTGAATGACATAGTGACACCCTGTCTCAAAAAAACACATGCACACAAAGAAAGGTAGAAATCTCGAAGACATATAGTCAAAGGCTTTTTGAAGAAAACCCTGATCACATAGAAAATATCAAAAAGAATCAAACCACTGGGATATCATCTTGTTAAAAAGCTTCTGCATAACAAGAGAAACCAGCAACAGACTGAAGAGACAATCCACAGAATAAGAAAATTTTTTCCAGCTGTTCCTTAAACAAAGGGCCTAGAACATGTAAAGTACTCAAGAACATCAGCCCCCCCCAATTCAAACACTCAATCAAAAATGGACATTTCAAATGAACAAACACTTCTCAGGCAAAGAAGTACAAATAACAAATAAATATATGAGAATATGTTGAACAGAAGGTCATTTAAGAGATGCAAACTGAAACAACAGAGAGATTTCATCTCCAAAATAAAGTGCTATTATCAAGAAATCAATAACAGCTTCTGCTGGTGCCGTGAAAATAAAGGAACCCTTGTCTTGTCCTGTGTTGGAGGGTGTGTAGGCTGATACAGTTGTTATGTAGCTTTTCTCAAACAACTAAAACTAGATTTTTTGATTTCATGCATTTATCTTCCTTAAGCAATTAAAAGCATGATACCACGGTGATATATGTATAACCATGTCTATAGCAGCAAAATTTTATTTTATTTTATTTTTCCCATATTTTTATTGATAAACAAATAGCAATGAGACAGTTTCAGATCAAATTGGGAGGACAGTTTCAATAATTAACACATTGCATACATTCTTCCCAATGGCTAATTGCTGTACAAGATGTGAACATGATATCCTATTTACAAACACCATCAGAACAAATCATTCCATTCATTAAGAGAATGTAACTATATATCTATCCTAACCACTTTGAATCCACAGATACAAAATGGACGTTCATCTGTATACCCTTTTTTTGGTTAAGTTCCGTTATTTAAATATTATAGGTGTGTAAACTCAGCAAAATATTCTAAAAGAGTCCAGTAGTCCATAATGGTATTGGGTCTTCTGCTTGATTGGAAATGTCAGCAATTGTTGACCTGAGTCTCCTACAGCTCAACATAACAGCATGGCTTTACTTCTTATATTTCATTTTTATGCTTTTCTGCTGGATGGTTAAGACCGAAGTAAAGCAGGACCTATGAAACAGGAGTTGTAGCTTTTGCATCTGATAAGGTCAGTGAAATCCCCTCAGGATTTATCCTGAGATCCTGTACCTCAGAATGTAGAACTTTTGTCAGTGTCACCCATGAGGATGAGTCACAGCCATTGCTTGGCCAATGTGCTCTCTGTGAAAGCCTGAGAGAATGTTTTCTCTCCATGTGATTCTCCTTAGACACACTCTACATCATCGATCACTTTCCTCTTTGGCCCCATAATCTTGATCAGAAAATTTGGGACACTACTTGAGGTTCATGATGTTACAGTACAAAAAAGGAGGGCTGCAAGAAAAGCCAACATTTTGGCCCTAGCCTTCTAAAGTCAATTAAGACTCAGGACATATGAGAACTTGTACTGTAGCTGCAGAATTTTAATAGTTAAACCTTACAGACATCCCAAATGCCTATCAATAGGCATATTGATACTCTGTGCCATAAAGAAGAATAAATTTGAGGCATTTCTAGGTAAATAGATGCATCGTGAGAACATGGTTTCAAGTGAAATAAATTAGACACAAAAGTTTACAAAGCATGTTGTTTCTCTGGTGTGAGCAACATCCAGGGTAAATGAGGATCAAAATGTGTAATAGATATTTGGAAGTGGGGAGAAAATTTTCAAATGGGAAGGAAAATAAGGAGGCATAAAGGAAGGAAAAGAAAAGAAAGAGAATAGAAGGAAAACTGGGAAAAAGTTTTTTTTTTTTTTTTTTTTTTTAAATAAGAAGGGCAGGAAGGGTTGGAAGAAGCAGAGGATCCAGAAAATATAGAAGAATCGAAACATATCATATACAGGTACAAATTCCCTATGATGAACATGATCATTATGTATATCTACAGTGTCCCAATAAAATTAATTCTAAAAACAACTTAGTGAAATTGTTGCAGTCACTTCTAAGCATTGCCTTTATGTGTATCTATCTTGGGTGGTAAAAGATGGAAAAAGGTTCTAGGCCAGAGTATTCCTATTTAGGGGACACTTTAAAATTCTTGCCTTTGTTAATTTTACATGTGCAGTTTATTCAATACCATTATGTGTGTGGGAAGTTTAGGTACTTGGTGGACACATGTAGTTTTTCAAGATGTTTAATGTTCACATATGTAAAAGCCAAGGATGAAAATCATGCCCTTTATTTTTTATTTTTATTTTTTTTTCAAATCATGCCCTTTAAGTATTTCCTTTTTTATTTCACAGTAATGGTGGCATTTTGGGAAATGTGTTATAAAATTTGATGTCTTTTTTTCCAATTATTAATGTCATGTTTTATTTTTTAAAAAGATGCTTTTAAAATTTCACACATGATTGTTCATTTACATACAAGCAACCAGAAGAATTTTACATGTGGTAACATCAGTGGTGGAAGAGATGGAGATCCGTATGAACAAAGACTCAACTCATCGTATGCTTCAATCACAGCCTTGTCAGCAGCAGAACCAGATGGAGCTGCAATGTAGGCCACACCACTCCTTTTAGCTCTGTCCACATTATCCCTGAAGGGAAAGAATGCATCAGAGCTGAGGGCAACCTCACTTAATCTGTCAACCCACTCCTTCTTAGGTTGTTGGCATCAAAGCAGGCCAGCAGTCTCGGATACACTGCAAATGCCTTGCAGCGGATAAAGCAAACTCTTGGTGGCTCAGACACCACCCACAGGTGCTTTCAATGAAGTTTAAGCATGGAGTGAAGAGAGCAGAAATCTCCAATGCCATTGATCAGTACCTGACTGGCACCATTGGTGAGGATGAGGATTTGGTGAAGTGGAAAGCACTTTTTGAGGATGTCCCTGAGCTGCTCACTGAGGTAGAGAAAATTTGATGTCTTGAGGCACATCCTGATTGTTCATGGGGCCGAAAAAAATATTCACAGAGGAAGTGAAGTGAGTCCAGGTTGTCTAGCCATTGTTTTACATGTATGTTTGGTTAATATTGTTGGGTGTTAAAGGATAAATCCTAATGCTCAAATTATGTTGGAAATTGTAAAATAATCCTTACATAAATGTTCTTTTGTTAGTTTTAGTGAAAACTGTCGCCTGGAAGTGACTTGTGTTAGTGACCTGTTGGAGCTGGATGTGGTCCTGAACTTAGTAAATAAAGTGGTGAAGAGGGAAACAAAAGAGGGTGAGAGGGAGGGCTGTTTACTACAATGCCCACATCTGGCACATGATTGAATTATAACCGTAAGTTTGTGTGTGCATTTTTGCTAAAGTGTTCAGACTTCCTGTGCTCAGAGTTCACACTCTGTTGCCCAGCAGCTGAGCTTGGTAGACATCCTGTGGCAGCAATGCAGTGTATGATAGAAACTGGAGGCAGTGTGTTGGGCAACATGTGAGTGTCACTTTGTTATAATTAATAGAAAAGATGCATCCTGGACTGGAATTGTTACACCACGCCAGGGCATTTTGTATAAGGCTGTGTCATCAGACTGACAACAGAGAGGCAAAAATAGGGAGATGAAAAGAAATGTACCCGAAGTGTTCAGACATACATTGTGTCAGGAGCCACTGATGTATGCATGTCTTTTGTATGTACTGTAGGAATACATTAATAATATCTTATTTATTTATTTATTTATTTATTTATTTTTTGGTGTTACCAGGGATGGAACTCAAGAACCTGAGCTTGCCAGGCAAATCTTCATTCCACTGAGCTATCTCCCCATCCCCAATAATATCTAAATAGTAGAAATCTAATAACTGTCAGACACATGCTTGGTGTACTCTTGCTTTATTTCTAATTTAAATTGAACATTAAGGAAATGCAATATTGTAATTGTAACTCTACCAATACCATCTAGAGCTGCTGCCATTTTTATCTTCAGTGATAAAGCTAGATTACATTTTTATCTAACAGTGAGGTTGGTATAGTATATTGTTGGTTATCAAAAATATTCTTGTAGCTTTGGGATTTTGAACTGTAAGTATTCATTATGTGTAGAGAAGCATGGCACCTACTACATGCTCTCAGTCATACAAAATGCCCTGTGGTATATTTTGTATGTACACACAGGAACTAGAAGGATGCATCCATCTAGGCTGCTGATGACCATGGCGCCTTTATTTCTTGCTTCTTGTGTTTTTGTTTCCTGTTATGCATTTATTAACTTTTAAAAATTGATAATATTTTAAAAACTCAACAGATAGATCATAAAAGCATGCAAAATTATGATTTTGATTGAGGAAATCTGAAATACAGAATTTTCATGGTATATGATAGAAGGAGCTATTAAAACCTAAAGGAAGTATGTACACTGTACTATGTGTACATGCAAGAGTCATCAAATAATATCTTATACTGAAACTATTCTAGGGCACATTATTTACTTAGACCATGAGCAGTCCTTAGAGAGAAGCACAGCTGTGATCGGATGGGTGGAAGACCAGGGTTGGTGGTTGAAAGGGATATTGTGGAAATGGATTTACGGATAAAAGTAGAAATGTAGGACCTCAAAGCATAAGAGATCAAGTAGTGTTGTTTAAATACCAAAAGAAAAATATCACATTCATAATAATTAATAGAGGTGACAAGAAAGGTCAGAGTGGAAGCTAGAGGAACTGACCTTATGTAGGTGGCTGAAATAGCCAGCATACTGGCCTACCTGTGACCACGAGTGGAATATGTCAGTGGTTTATCTTATCAAACATTTCCCTCCCTTAGGGGAACATTCATGACAGACAGTCGCAGGGCTGCCTAATCTCTGGACACTGGGAGAAGAGAAGCATCTTGTTATTTCAAATGTCTGAATTGATACTGATATTAAAAGACCTAAAAACCATCACAGTTACCTTATTTATATTTGAGACATGAGGGCATCAGATAAAACAAGCAGTCCTAACTGAGGTCTGATTTACAATATTCCTGCTGTGTCCACGGATTCCAGTGGTCATTTCGCCTGTCAGCGAATCATTGAAACTGACACCCTTAGAAGCTGGTACAAATCTTATATTGAATATATGGTCTTGGGGAAGATACAGTACTGTGGATGGTTAGGCAAGAGTCTATGAAACTACAAATAATTTTTCCTAAAATGTAACTCTAAAACAACACTGCAGTTTAAAGTTGATGGGAAAAATTAATACCTTTAAAATGTAAAATGCAGGGATGGAAGATCTCACAACATCTTTCTTAATTCATCAAGATGAGTCCTGGGCTGGCCAAATAGTTCGGTGGATTAAAGTGTCTGCTTAGGCACAGTGCAGGGGCCCAGTTTTGATCCCTGGGCCTGCTGTGCCAGCCCAACCCCCAGGGCGTGCTGAGAAGGTGATTGAGACTGGGCGTGGTGGCCAGCTCTTTGGGAGGTTGAACACAGAAGAATCACTACAAGTCTGACCTACGTAGTGAGACCCTGTAGACCCTTGATAAAATAGAAAAAAAAAAAAATTCCTAAGAAAATGTGAAAAATCCTGTAGAGTGCTGTTAGATTATTGCAAACTGCCACAAGGAACAGTCTCAAAGACAATCTTAAAAGCAGATGACATTGCTGTTCTAAAAGATGAATATTGTCTTAGGGACATAATATGTGATCATTGGCTTGTGAGTGCTTCATTATCTTATTCAGAGTAAAATATCAGGGACAGTTTGTATTTCTAAGGAAAACAGCACATAGTCACAGCTTTGTCTCAGGGCTGCCTTCTTACAAAATGTAGACAGCTGCCTCTTACAAAAGAGAAGTAGATCAAGTGGACTTTCGAGGTGATTAAAATAGCCCCATGCATGGATAACATTATGGTAAATAGGTGTGATAATGAAGAAGCCCAAGCAGTGTAAATATTGGTGCCTCACGTACACTCCAGAAGACAGGAGGCAAACCTTGTGTAGATTCTGAGGTATTTACATCAATAAAAGCATTAGCAGTCAGAAGGTCAGGAACTTTGTGGGCCATTTTGCGTGGTAAAGAAAAATTATTAGATCTTTCACCTTATCCAGGAAGAAGGAAATGCAATTCCCTTTGGGTTCTGGAGGGGGGCTATTTCATGCCTGGCACTATAGCCTCTTCACAGGGTAATGTCAAAGCTGCTAGGTTTGAGTGAAATACAGAGGTAGAGGTGTCTTCACGGTGTCTCTAGGCTGCAGGGAGTTCAGTGTTGTGTAATAGACCAAATACATAGCAGACCTGTTTCTTTGAGATATTGGTGGTAGTAATAGTGACCCAAATGAAATTTCTGCAGTACACCATGAGAGAACTAGAATAGCTGTTCTGATTCTAGAGCAAGGCAATGACATCTTTTATAAAGATATAATTAAACACTTTTATGAAAACAGCTCCTGATATGGAAATGGGCCCTGGTAGTAAAGGAATGCTGGCCAATTGACCGTGCATCGAGGAAAGCTTCCAATAGAATGGGGCCAGTGAGACCACCAGGATGCAATCAGGAAGACCAACAACAACCCCCTGACAGATGGAACTAGCATGGTCAGAGTGAACGTAGAAAGGACCAGAGTGCACAGAGGAGTGACCGGAGCACCACGCCTGCATATGTGTGGCCCACTCCACCATGTGATGAGCTTCTGTAATTTATGCCTGCTGTCTTACAGCTGGTACTCTACCATCTCTGCCTTTGAAAGAAGGATGGAGAACTGTAGTCTTACGTTATAGATGGGTAAACTTGGCGTGTGGGTAGAAATCCAAAGTGAAAGACAACAACGCCAGAGCCTCTTTTTAAGATAGTGGCAAATAAAAATTTCCCAGAGACCAGGATTTTGGCAGCATGTCTAGGCACTGAATAAAGAAGTAAGGTTGGAATTCAAATGGCCTGGGTGAATAATTATTGCTGTAGTTCATATAACTTTATCAAATAATAATATAACTTTATTTTTTTAATAATATAACTTTAAAAGGAACATTGTTTAACAGCCATGCTTGTTCACTACTTTGTGCTGAGAAAAACCTGAGTATACTACGTATGTTGAGAATTAACTTTTGCATAAAATAAGATTGAAGAATTTAAAATAGAAAACAGAAATTTAAAAGTACTGAATACATGAGCTTTGTCTGAATTAAATAAACTATTTGAAAATGATTTGGCAAGGTGGATCATAAAAATACAACCACACTTTCCTGGTCTTTTTCAGAATTTATTATTATGATCTTTTTCTTTTATATTTATCTTTCTTCCAGAGAAATGTATATTCTCTTTTTTAAGTTTTTAATTTTGCCAAGTAAAAATTTTTCAGAAGTAATCCAATCTTCCAAATCTACTGGCCACAAAGAGTAAAATGATGATATCTCTCAAAATGAAAACGTAACTAATACCAGGACCAAAAACCTCCGAATAATCATGGATTTCAACTCCTGTTTTATGTAAAACTATATTTTGACTCAGAGTTTTAGAAAAAAGGAGACATAAAATAATAAACAAGTCTTTGCACTTATTACAAAGTTCTTTGGAATATAGATATTCAGTGTATGCACATTCAATAACTCTTAACTTTTGCAGTTGAGTTTCCATACGATCAACAAACAGTGTCAGATGGAGTTTTGATCCATGAAGCATTATAGAGAAAAAGTAAAATGAATTACATTACATTGTTATGAAAATTAATTTTAATCAGCAGTATGCCCTTTGTTGTTGCTATTATGCACTTGGGGATTATTGTTTGGTTTGGTTGTTTATTTGTGTTTTGAGACAGGCTCTTGCTCTGTAATTCAGGCTCGCTCCCTACTTTACCCCCCTCAGTTATGGAGTTTCAGGCATGTACCACTATGCTACCTACTTAGATGTAACTTGTCTTCCCGAGTGGTCTATAACTTTTTATTTTCTTTGTGTATTTAGACAGGATCTACAGGGTGTTCAGGGTCTCACTATGTAGATCGGACTTATAGTGATTCTTCTGATTTCAGCCTCCCACGTGCTGGGATTATAGGCACGCACCACTACACCCAGTCTTAATCACCCTCTCAGTGCGCCCTGGGAGCGAGTCTGGCAGGGCACACCAGGGATCAAACCCAGGCCTCTGTACCCTGCCTGAGCAGGCGTTTTAGTCTGTTGAACTATCAGGCCAGCCCTGGTCTATAACTTCTTTAAAACCAGGCAAGTTACTTTATTGTATCTTTTAATTCCTATTAAAGTTGTTAGCACTTTGAAATCATTATCTCATTTAATCCCTACAATTAACCTTAACATGTACTATTATCATAACTTCTTATAAGTATATAAACTGACAGTACTATTATCATAACTTACTATAAGTATATAAACTGACGGTTTCATAAGAGAGTTATGCACTTATATACCAGAAGGTAGAATTGGACTTAGAGATCTGATTCCAAAGCAAATATGATTTTATTACTTTTTAACATGTATTTAGTACAGAGTCTACAGGGTATACAGGGTCTCACTACAGAGATAGGACTCAGAGATTCTCCTATTTTTGGCTTCCCAAGTGCTGAGATTATGGATGTGCGCCATCACGCCCAGTCTCAATTACCCTCTCAGCATGCCCCAGGGGTGAGGCTAGCACTGCACACTGGGGATTGAACCCCAACTGCTGTGCTTTGCCTAAGCAGGCACTTTAGTCCTCTGAGTTATCTGGTCGGTCCCAAAGCAAATATTATTTTTGCGTTTGTAATGATAATCTACTTTTTATTCTCTCAAAATAGAGTCTCACTATGCAATTCAGACTCATAGTGATCCTCCTGTTTCAGCCTCCTCAGTGCTGGGATTACAGGCATGTGGCACCATGCCTGATTTTGGGCCAACATGGCATTCCTGTGGTTCTGAGCCTGTCAAGGCAAGAAGTATGGAGGATCGAACTCTGGACTTTGCACTTGCCAGGCATGCACTTAGACCATCAAGCTATCTCCCCAGCTCTGTAACAATAATTTTTGTCCACTCCCCACACTGACAATGAATTACAGAAAATTAAAGCAGTATGCATATTTTCTCTCAGGTTTTTCGTTCATCTAAAAATAAAACTGCAAAATCTAGTTTTCATTTCTGTTGAATGTTCAACCTACATTTGAGCATCTGTGTGGTGCTAAAAATTGTACTAAACTGAAAGAATTCTTTTTTATAGATTCAATTAAGAATTTGAAAACTAATAGTAATATCAGAATCAAATCACAGCACAGTATCATAGTTCATAGTACATTTTCTCTTGTGTAGAGAGTAGCCTGTTGTCTTACTGAGATATTTAACTTTTAAGTAATGTGCAACAACAGTGCTATTCTATTCTGTGCACCCACTGTTGTTTTAATAATTGCACTCAAAAGTCATAAACTTTTAAATGATTAATGATAAAAAATCAGAGCGACGGTGGGTATTACTCACCATTCATGATTTCCTTTGATTGCATAAGGATCTAGTTATGCTATACGATGTTCTCACTAGATGCAAAGTAGCTAGAAAATTTTATTCTTCTCTTACAAATGAGAAAACTGAAACACAGTGTAGTAATTACCTGAGGCACAAAGCTAGAAATGATAGAAGGGAGACTTACAACATGGTTGTCTTTGTCAAAGCCTAAGTCCTTACCCATTGTCCTAGCTAGTGAAGGGAGTTTGAATGCATTAGCTTAATGTAATTTTTAGAACAATACGGAATATTCCCATCAAAGACTTAATTATTTAAGTAATTTCAAAAGTGGTAACGTTACAATAGATGTTATCATTCTGAGACACAATTAGTGTCCTCTCATGACAAAGGCTAAATGTACCTTCAAAAGACCCACAGCATGATTAGATTATTTTTCTGTTCTAGTGACAAACACTGAGAGACTTTATTGTGGCACATTTGTGAGTTTTGGGAATTATTACAAACCATTCCATATTTCTCTGCAGGGTCTTTGTATTGTTTGTTTCAGGAGAGAATGAGACTTCTATTCACCCTGCCTCAAAGAATATGTGTTTAATTTTCCCAGCAGACAAAGTGGGCTACATTATAGTTGTCACTGTAAGAGCAAATGGTAAGAAGATCAAATTTCTGTTTGTTTCCACTAACATTTCCATTTAAAGTTGGGCCCTGATTAATCCACAAGAATCCAAGAGTTGAAGAGCAGATAATATGCTACATAGAAAATAATGTCGCATCAGAAATTGAGGTGTATTCATGCAAAATTCCTTGGCATTTTTATGGAAAGCAGTTTTATGGTAATCTTTACAGCCATTCCTGAAATTACTATTTTGCCACTTTTTTTCTGAGGTTGTTAATAATTTCTGTAGATGCACAGCATGAAATCTTACATAGCAAGTGTGTGCTCACACTTCTTGGAAGTCAGCAAGAAGTGTAGTTCCTTTGACCAAACACTACCACACCCAAATCTGCAGAGTACCCTTTCTTGGAAATCCTGGAGTTCAATACAGATTTTTACTTCTTTCATTTGGGAGAATGTTTTAAAAAGAAGATTTTTAAAAATATTATTCACTTCCCCAGTAATTACTAGAAGAGACTCTCAAACATGCCAGAGCAGACATGACTTGGATGGGGATTTGCAATACATCAGTATTTTAAAATGATTCTGTTTCTGCTTTTGCTGAGTTTAATCATAGTAAACACAAATATTATGCAAACCTTCATGATAGTATTATACAGCTCTGTGAGAAGTGCGATAATGGGAAGGTTATGACTACATGAAACAGCTGATCAGAAGGACTTGAAGAGTCCTCTTGTCCTCCCAACCCAGTGGAGACTGGTTTATATTTTTGCTTCACATCACAGTATAAGACAGGGTCCTAACACTTATGCTGCATCAAGAATATCAAGACAATTGTAAAGATTCTTTAAGGGTGTAACTCTACCTTACATTTTTTACTGTTGCACTGATTATCTTAGTGAAATTGTTAGATGCATAAAAATGGAACCGAAATGGTCACAATAGCAGAACCCCAAGTGAAGCACTTGTGGGAGGGTATTTTCAGGATGACAATCTTAGAAACATACATAAGGACACCAGTAGTGACTTTTGGTCTTGCATTCTGCAGCTTTAACAGAAAAATGTTTCTTCTTTAATAGCTCAGGAACAAATCTTAAAAATGAAGTTAGTTATTTTGTATAACTGGTAGTTATAAGAAAAAAAAAAAGTAGTTCTCCAAGTGTTTTCAATTTACCTAGCTAAGCAAAGACCCATTCCTACAAATCCAAGGATTCACAACTAGAGCTGGGTTGGATTTTGTGTGTGTGTGTGTGTGTGTGTGTGTGTGTTCATCATTGTGAATTGTTGGTGCTTGAGTTTGGTTTGGCTTGCTGTGCTATTTATGCTACTTTGGAAGCTACAGAGTTTTGAGTGTGGTTAATTCAGAATATTAGTTGCAACAATAAATCTTTGTTTCTTCAAGGACAATCTGTTTCTGAAGTTAATTCCAAACAGTTTCTATGAAGAAATAAAGTACTTCTCCTCAACTCAGAAGTTCTATTTTGTGATTATATTAAAGTTAAATATTCTGAACATATTCTTTAAAACTAAATTTGTAAAACTTTCATTTCTGAAAAAATATTGTGTCCACATCATCTGTTGTGTTAGAAGCAGACAGATGAGCTTGAAAAAAATATTGAAAATCAACACATTTTACTTGATTTCAAAATCAGAAATTTTTCAAGCCAGCAGTCAAAATTGTCAGAAAATATTTGCCACCTATTGAAATATTCATTGGAATTTGGAATGTGTATGGCAGCTTAAGCCAATAAACCCTTTTTAATATTAATATGTTAGCAGATGTTATAAATCTAATAACAGAATTTTGAAGTCATTGTACAGTTAAATAATATTGTTGACAAAATTTTGACAAAATTTTCATATCTTAAGGATATGAATTTGCTACATTTAAGTATAAAAATGATTATCTTCAAATCATTTTTAAAATTAAATTCAATAAAAATTTATCTTAAAACTTATTCCACAGTATCTATTTAAATCTTCCTTTGAGCTTAGAGTCAGATGATGCACCCAGATCTTCATACAGACATATACTTTATCAGGAGAAATGTAAGTTCATATTGGGGAGCTTTTTATTACCAATTATCTTTTGTTATTTTACATAGAAATTTTTTTTTCTGTTCTGAAGAAAATTTTTCTTTTAAAGCTGTATGCCTTGCTGCTCCGGCCCCACCTTTGGGGGGTGCTGAGATAGCAATTGAGACTGGGCATGGTGGCGCACTCCTGTAATCCCAAGTGCTTGGGAGGCTGAAAACAAGCAGATCACTAGGAGTCTGATCTGTGCAGTGAGACCCTGGAGACCCCGGAGACCATATACTAAACACATAAAAAAAGTAAAATAAAAAAATGATTACATGCAGCATTTCCATAATTGAATATGTAATTTAATATTTTGCTGCCATAGTTACTTGTGGTTTCAGAAACAGTGAATGCCAAAGGATTCCTGCTCACTTTTGATATTGAGGTATGCTTATGTAAGCATATTTCCAAGCACTAAATGAAATGTCCTTTTATATATTTTCCAATAAAATAAAAGGAAAACAAGAAAATATAATTCCTTTTCTGGTAGTACAACAGAGTGAAAATTTCAATAGCTTTGCTTTCATAATTTTGGAGTCTTATTATTTTTATTGATTTTTCATTTAATTATTTATGAAACCAAACTTTTTCCTACTCTTACACTTACACTTGACATAGAATATTTTACTTCTAGTCATCAAACACTTTTTGTTAATAGATGTAGTTAAGCAGCATTTGGAAATTAATCTCTTTCCATTTATAAAATTATGCACATTGTTGGGTTTTGTCAAGAAGTATAGATAGGCTGTGCACTGGTAGGCAGCCTAAACAGTTAGCTAATTTAATATCAACATATTCTAGTTACCCATTTTGTATAATAAACCATCCAAAACTTAGAAACTTAAACATTTTATTATTATCTTTTGTTGTCCCGAGGGCCAACTGTGCTTCCCTTGGTGGCTTTCATCAGGGAGCTGACATGAAATGACACTAGTTGGTGTGTTATTTGAAGACTGTTTTCCACTGAGCATCTAAGCTGACTTTTTCACTCAAGCATATGGAGCAGAGCTGGGATAGTCTGAAAAGTTAGCAAGAAGGGAGACCTCCCTCTCCAGATGACCCTCTGAGTGACAAGTTGAACCTTCCTCACAATTTGACAGTTTCAGAGTAGTAAGAGCTATTACATGTTGTCATTAAATTCTTTTCTAGCTTTTTTTTTTGTAGGCAGGAGACTGATGACCTCCCCCATCTTGAACCTGAAAAGTGCACAGTATCATTTTCTCCAGAGGAGAGAGGAAAAAGGAGAAGGAGGGAGGGAAGAAGAAGAAGAAGAAAGGAGAATGTTAGTTGAGTTAGGAGCCCACATTTAAGGTAGAAGAGAAAGCATACAAGGAAATGATATTGGAAGGTATGAAGCTGGGTTCACCTGTAAAGATAAGCTACTGATGTAGTTTATAGGTAGATCCCCCCCAGTGTCTCCTGCACTCACAGGTAGGGGCTTCGAGGAGGGTTTGGCTCATGGGCTTGTGACGCTTGTCAGTGGAGTGCCTTCAGGAGTTTATAGCTAGATAAACCTTAGTGGGTACAGGGTGATAGAAGTCTTACCATTGGCGGAGTGCCCTGGATGGCTACATCCTTTTCCTCCTTTCATCTGTCTTCACTTCCTGCCTACTCTGCACGAGCAACCCTCCTCTGCCATTGCCCTCTGCCATGCTTCCTTGCTTTGGAACCAAAACTCAAAAAAAAGTGAGCTAAAATAAGGCTTTCTTCCTTTAACTTGCAGGTGTTAGTTATTTTGTGCCAGCAGTGAAAAAAGAGACTAAGACAGCTACAGTGCAGCCTGCAGATGATGAATAAAATTAATACCTGCTTCTCAAGAACAATCAGAAACAAAGTGTCTTAATTTTAGAATTTTAATTCTGATTTATTTAAAAGAAACATTGCTTGTAAAATGCTTCTTTTAATAAATTGAAGGAGAATGAAAAATAGTGATTTCTTTCAACATTATGATTAAGAACCTTAAGAATCTCACTAAATTTAATTTAAATGGCCAACTGTTACAATTTAAAATTTTTGATAGCATTTGCATATAATTAGTTAATTGCTGTGATTACATATACCTGCCTTGCTGGTTTTACAGGAATTCCTCAGAATCACTTTATTGAGATGCTGCTTAGATTACTGCAATAGCACTGCAGTTACGATCACCTGCTGCTTAGCACAATAGGTGGAATAATGTTAGGAAAGAGTCTTTTTTCTCAGAGCTTCTGGACCTGCTGCTGCCTGCTTAGGATACAGTCACCTCCACTTAAACTGTTGTGCAGTTTTCAGTCATTAAAAGTGCGAGGGAAAGTGGCGAGCTAGGCCAGGAGCCAAATACAGTTGGCTGTGTCGCTTTCTAAAATGAGAAAATATTAGTGTACTACCAAAGTTTGTTGAACATAGAGTGCTGATGGAACACTAAACACATTAATCATTACGAAGCAAAAATATTAAGTTTCTGATAACCTGAGTAGGTGTAGAGTTAGTCATTTCCCATTCTCCTTCGGGAAATCAAGTAACTGAGAGCCTTGCGAAGCATGCAAATTTCAACTAATGCATACTGTGTCCTGGGGAGGGAGGAAAGATTGGACACTCTTATGGTACCTTTTGGCCCTTGAGGTTTGACTCTTCTGGGAGGGTGTGGCAAACTCCACAGCTGAGTGGCAGCCAGCACTCCAGGAGGAAGGCAAGAACTTATTCACTGTGATCCCAGGATAACGGCTTGGCCCGCACTTTGCCTCAGAGGAGAGGGAGGGTGAAACCTATGCAGCTTTATGACATTGTGGAACTAACTGTGTTTTCCTAGTTTAACTCTAGAAGGTGATGGATTTAATGTCTCCAATTTTATTTATTTATTATTATTAGGTAGAGTTAAAAATACTACTAGAGTTAATGCTTTAGAGCATGTAAGAAAGAACCTCATGCACTGACTAGAGGGAGTAAATTCAAGTATTGGTTAAAGGACAGCTATTGTAATGCATGAGTTGTATGAGTAATTAATGAGCAATTAATTTTTATAATATTTTGTTAATACTTTTTTAAAAGACTGTGAATTAAAAATACCTGCCAAGTTAGGTGAAAGAAAATAAATTCATTTTTAAAAGTTCTTCATTTAGTTAACACTCTTTGAGTGATTTCTTTATACTAAACACTAGATGGGTGAGTAAAACAAATTCCCAGTCCTTTCATAGCTTGCTATTCAGTGAGGAGTAAAACACGGAGTGACAAGTCATGCACTGTTAATATTCTATGATATAAGGGGGACAGGTCATTTTGGAAGTACTATGGAAGGAGATGATTTTTATCAAGAACAATAAAAGAGAGTCTGAGGACTTGATAGTTAAGCAGCATCAGTAACAGATAACTCTATTTGGAGTTAATTAAAATAAAAGATTTTAAAACAGCAACAGTTATATGAGCAAAGCCCCTTACAAGAGAAATAAGTGGAACATTTTCAGAAGTACATATGCAGTTGGTTGGAGGATGTAATGGTTGACACACGGTATCAACCTGAGAGGCCTAGAAGTTTAATTAAGTGACTCAGCAGGGAGCCAGGGTACTCACTCTGTAAACATACTGAGCCTGTGCAAGAGGAGGGCAGATGACTGGAATGCTATATCCTCCTTAGGAGGTGTGGCCTGCTAGCAATATCAAGGAGGAGCAAAGGCTTGCTGCCTTTTGCTCTTGTTGCTCTTGCTGTCTTCTGCCACCTTGAGCTACTGCCCCTGAGCCAGGACACCCTGCCTTGCAGCCAACTGATTATGGACTGAAACCTTCATGAGTGTGAGCAAAAGAAGCCTTCCTTACTTGGGAACATTGAGTATTTTGTCTCAGCAAAAGCAACCAAAACAGAGTGTGAAAAGAGGAAAACTGACATGAGACTGGATGAGTAAGGGCGGTCGTATCATACAAGGGCCCACCTAACATTAGAAATTAGTATTTTTTGAAAG
>NW_004524807.1:1162144-1163440 GCF_000260255.1 Octodon degus
TTCCTTTCTTTCTTTCTTTCTTTCTTTTTTTCTTTCTTTCTTTCTTTCTTTCTTTCTTTCTTTCTTTCTTCTTTCTTTCTTTCTTCTTTCTTTCTTTCTTTCTTTCTTTCTTTCTCTATTTCTTTCTTTTTCTCTCTTCTTTCTCTTTCTTTTTATTCTAACTAATAAACTTAAAACTCTAGATTTTTTAAAGAAGTTTTATTTTACTTTTTCATTTATAGTTTTGTTTAGTTTTCAACAATAGAAATATTGGGGAATATCCCAGCAAAGTAGAATACTGTAGTCATTAAATTTGTCTTATTGGCTTACATTTTCCTACCTCTATTTTCTAATTTCTGTCACCAAAAGTTTGAAATGTAGGATGGCAAGAATATAAATGTTCTTAAAGAACAATGGGAAAGTGGGGAAGTCAACAGATAGGGACACAAAGAGAAAATTCCCATTAGCACGTGGAATGAGGAGAGGCAATAATAAGGCTGTAAATGCGTATGTGCTGATATTGCTTTTTGTCATCTGACAGTCATTAAGACTTACTGTTCTCAGATGTCCAGCTAGCAAGACATGCAACGTTGAAAGGAACCTTTGTTATATATTGTTTTGGTCACATTGAACAGAAAAAGGCAGCTGTATGCCCCTTGATTACTACTTAATCCAGGGGAAAGCAAATGATATTTTACTACAATGCTTTACTAATGTATTTAACAAGAAACAAAACACCAGCATAGAAAAGATTCATTAACAAAACTTCAGTCAGTGAATAAGTGGGAGGGGCATATTCAGAAGATGTTGAGTGGACTCAGAACAGAAACAAAGTGTGTGAAATACACTAAATAACTAAAAGCACCCTGAGATTCAAGTCTTCTCAGCTACATTGCCAGAATGTTGACATTCTCAGAGGCTGTGGAAAACCCTGCTCTCTTGGACCATGAGTCACTACCACAAAGTGAGATTCACTCATGGGATTCCAGCTTATTTGTCTGTGGGTAGCAGTTATCACACTGCAGTACCTTAGTGAAGATTACCAAGTGACTAAGCTGTGCTAGATTAGAGATTGACACTTGTGTGTTGATCTTTCCATTTGCTCTTGCTCTTCTGTTGCTAACATTGTGGTTAGCATATTAGGTCAAGCAAAGAAAAAGAAAAACATTTAGAGTTTTATTTCTCTCATTTTAGACAGCAGATAGCTAAAGTACAGCAAAGAGCTTTGATTTAACAAACTGAATTAGTAAAACAACAACAACAATAAAAAAAACTGAGAAAGTTCAAGTATTCCTTAATTTTTTTTTTTTTTTTTTT
>NW_004524807.1:1163540-1165078 GCF_000260255.1 Octodon degus
TTTTACCAGGGATTGAACTCAGGCCCTTGTGCTTGCCAGGCAAGCACTTATTCTATTAAGCCATCTCCCTGGCCCTCCCTAATATTTTTAAAAATGGCCTACATGGTTAAAAAGAACAGCCCAAATGTAGAAAACTTGTATGGTTATTTATCTTTATAGTTTTAATAAGTAGCACTTTAAGATTTGTAATTCTTCTTCATATCTTGGAATTAGTAATATAACTTGCTAATAATCTTAAATACATATGTCTTGTACATCCTAAGTAACTACAACTTCATTATCTTAGTAGAATCTAAAAATAATCCTTCAATTTTATTGCTGCCATCATTTATTAAAATTCTATGCTCTTTCATCCTGATTTTCTGCCGGAGGTTTTGAATATCAATATCACTCTAATCCTGACAGAAGTGGCAGATTTTTTTTTTTCATCTATGTATTTGGTACAGGATCTCACTATGCAGCTTGGACTCACAGTGATCCTCCTGTTTTCAGCCTTCCCAGGGCTCGGATTACAGGCATGTGCCACCACTCTGGGACTCATTCTCTGACTCAGTGTGTCCTGGGGACATGGCTGATGCCTCTTGCAGGACTGAAAGTAGAACCATAGGCCCTGCATTTGTCAAAACAGGTGCTTAGTCTGTGGAGCTATCTCGCCAGCCTTGTAGTTTTATGCCTTGTAGGTGTGTGACTTTATTGGTTTAATTCAGTAAACTTTTGGCATCATTTGTAGACTATTATTTCCATACATACATATCCATGTTTTGTTATATCAAATATTTCCACCTTGTCTCTAAATATACATATATACATATATGTTTACGTGTGTCTTAACACTTAGGGTAATTAGGAGTAATAGATTTATAATGTGCATTAATAAGATACTAAATATAAAAATTCAAAGTAGATGAAAATATTGAGAATTTCAGTGAAGATCTTAGTAAATGGACATCCTAGAACTGAAAATCATGATCCCTGAAATTAAAAGCATAGAGCTTTGGGCCAGGGAGTTAGCTCAGTAGAATAAATGCCTGCCTGGCAAGCGTAGGGGCCTGAGTTCAATCCCCGGTTCCGCAAAAATAAATAAATAAATAAATAAATAAATAAATAAATAAATAAATGAATAAAAGCATAGAGCATCAGCTGAAAAGAAGAGGGAGTAGAGGGGAAGGTAAAAGGAAATAAAAAGAATTAAGATCTGTTATGTACATGTGCCACCTTCCCACAATGAATTTAATCATTATGAATGACAAGTTGCACTAATAGAAGTTTTTAAAACCAAACAAGAAAATGCAAGAAAGCTTTTCAAAAAGGTAGAATCAGCAAAGGTTTTTTTTTTTTTCTTGCAGATTGTAAGAAAATATTTATATTGAAACATACAGAGAAAGCTGGAAAGAACAGTTGAAGTGATTTGATTGGTGTAGGAGAATAATACGAGCTTGGAATGCAGAATAAACAATATGACAAAAATATAACAAGGGCTGGTGAGATGGCTCAGTGGTCTAAAGCACCTACCTAGAACAAGCTAAGCTAAAGCACAG
>NW_004524807.1:1165178-1184363 GCF_000260255.1 Octodon degus
CACACACATAAATAAATAAATAAATAAATAAAATTTAGAAAAAAAAACCTCAAAAGATATAACAAAGACTAAATCAATATAATCTTTTTTTTGGAGAAGAAAGCAGGAATTAAATTTATTTTTTTCCATAATTTTATTGATAAACCAATAGCAATGAGACAGTTTCCAATCAAATTGGTAGGACAGTTTCAATAATTAACACACTGCATACATTCTTCCTAGTGGTTAATTGCTGTACAAGATTCAGACATGATATCCTATTTACAAACACCACTAGAACAAATCCCTCTCTTCATTAAGAGAATGTAACTATATATCTATCCTAACCACTTTGAATACACAGATACAAAATGGGCATACATCTGTATACCTTTTTTTTGTTAAGTTCCATTATTTGAATATTATAGGTGTGTAAACTCAGCAAAATATTCTAAAAGAGTCTAGTAGCCCAAAATCAATATAATCTTTTAGAGTTGATGGAGAACATTTCATCATGAATGAAGCCAGAAGTTCTGCAACCCTAAACAAGATAATTTCATAGAAAACACTCCTTCACTAAAGAAAGTTGAAAAAGAAAGCAAATTTAAAATATCTAGAAAGGAAAATAAAAATTCAAAGAATCAGTAGTAAGAGTGATCATGGGATTTTCCCCAAGCAGCATGAAAGTCTGAGCAAAACATATGATCAGCACTTAAGTGTCAGGAGAACACCCAGCTTGTTCTTTGCAGGGCTCCAACTGGATGAAATCTCCCAGCGTTGGACCTGCCCATCAGGAGAGACCTATTCTCCTCAGGGAATGCCGCTTACCACCAAGGCTGTCCTCCCCAGACATGGGATAAGACTGGGCAAGAGATAAGATAGGACAAGGAATCTTGCAGGTCCCAGGGTATCGGAGGACATCTGGAGACACCTGAGGATTTACACAAGATACTTCAGGTTTTTCCCACTGAGATGCAAAACTGCCAGAGGACTTTGACCACAGGTGTTTATTAAAATATTCCCTCCTAATATTGCTCCCCTCCTTTCAATCTCTGTAAAAGGGACCCACTTCTCTTTGTTCCCTACAGATAGGCTCTTCACCTTCTATCTGCTTGCATCCAGACACAGTAAATTCCACACCATGATGACTTTAGACAAGCCTCGTGGTCTCGGCTGGTCTCGGGTCCTCACAGTGTTCGTAACATTCTTCAGATTCTATGGCCAATTCAAATATTCTGCAAAAATTAAAGTAAAATAAAGATTTTTTTTTTCAGCTAACAAATGACCAGGCAATTCATTATTAAAATGCTTGTAGCAGAAGTATTAGTCAATGATTTTTTTTCCACACTGCAGGTAAATTAACTTAGAAATTCAGGACAGTAGTCATGAGCAGGAAGAGTGACAAAAAAGGGCCGGTCAGAGGGATGAATCTTGCTCATTTTGAAGATGGTAAAAGGGAGCAATGGGCCAGGAAGCTGTGTTGCTTAGAATATGGAAAATGCAAGGTACCATATTGTACCTTGAATATTTTGTGAAAAAATACAGCCTGGCCACGCACTGATTCTAGCCCAGCAAGACCATTTTGGACTCTCAACTCTCAGAACTGTTTTGACAATTGATTTTTTTTTTTTGAAAGACTTTATCTTGTCATTGTATGGCAAGAAGTATTATAGTCAACTAAGCTAGATAAAATATTATAGGCAGTCAGATAGCTCTGGGCCCTCAAGGGAGCTGATGCAGAGGATGAGAGTTACCGTACAACTGTGAAAGACAGGCACCTTCACCATGGGCCCGACCTCAAGACACAAAGGAAACAAGTGTACCTGCATACTTCCTAAGGATAAGCATCAGGAATTGATATTCTAAATAGGTCTCTATCACCTTAAGAAAGCCAGAAGAGCCACTAACTCAATCCCCTGCAGGAAGAGCTCCTGTTCTGTACTCATGCCCACTTGCTAGGTGATTTGTTCCCCCATTTTATTCTAATTTAATCAATTTTTCCTAAGCACTTATACTTGTAATCTTATTAGCTGACCATAGTTTTGTCCCACCCTATGTTCTACCCATGATTTTCCATTTTTCCCATCTTGGACCTGCCTCAACTTGTGTATTTGCTCTATAAAAATCCCTAGAGAAGGCTGGGTCCTTCACTACCCACACAGGTCCCCTTCTGTCTCTTGGACAGATGCTTTTGTCCCCCCAATAATTATATTCTGCTCTTAACCCTCATTGTTTCTTTAATTCACTTGATCTGAGAGAACACAAACTTACACTGGATGTTTAGTAAGCTGGGAGTTCCTTTTCCCTATATCAGAAGAAATAGAAAATAATATGGATTAAAATATTATTTTTCTTTCAGTAGAAAATAAATATGGAAAGAGAAGCCCAAATGTGATGAGATATTCTGATACCACTATTAGAACTCTTAAACAAAGCTTTGGCCAGAATGTAAGTCAACTAGAATAGGTCTAGTACAAGTATGTGTACAAAAGATGGTTTACGCACTGTTGAAAACAGTTTGCACAAATCTCCTACAGTTAGGAGTCAATCTAACTTATGAATTATCAGTTTCATTACTGAAGGTATATCTTTGAAAAGAGAATAAATATTTCCACATAGATAGGAATGTTTCTGCCCATTATTACAAAAGCCAAAAGCTCAAAGCAGACTACAGCTCAGTAGAACAGATGTCAATTCATTATACCCATACAATGGAATGTGACACAGCAATCAAAGACATTGAAACATTGATGTACACAGTAGCACAGATTATTCTTATCAAGAAAAATAATTGCATACTACACAATATGTTAAAATTCTTGCTCATTCTGATAGGCTTTAGTCTGGCAAAAGGAATACTGAAATTGTATTGATTCTATCTTTTGCTACAAGTACAGTTTATATCAATGATAGACTGGTAATAGAAGTTAAAAACCAGGCCAACTTGGAGGTAAATACCTAAAATCCTAGCATTTGAGAGGATCACAAACCCAAGCTCAGCTTGGATCATATGGCCACTTAGAAACTCTGCTCAGTGTGAAGGCCCTGAGCAATCTTGTTCTGGCAAAAGGAGAAACAAAACAAAAACACAGGCCAAGAAGTATGAGAACATCAGCAAAGCTTTTAATTTTCAAGGAAGAGGAAATGGAAAAGAACTTCAGCTGGAAGAGACAAGCTGGAAATAGAACAATATTGATGGAGGAAAACCAGGCTGAGCCATTAGCATATGAAGGGAGGCAGCTCTTCTGCAATTGCTGGGATGAGGTCCGGTCTGAGTGATCATTATCTCATTCAACATTTATGAGGCGGTTGTAGAGAATTCCTTTTCACTAGATGGAGCAATCCATTTCTCAGGAGGTGATTGCTCTTCCTTAAGGGGGTCAGCCTCTCTTCTTATCATCAGGTGACTGCTCTTGCTTTGGGAATGACCTTATTATGGGATGACATGTCCCACAAAGGTCCTTCTAGAGTTTAAAATGACTATAAATTTAATACAATGACTATATACTTTGAGATGTCACTCCAACAAGATCTTGGACAAGAAATTTAAAAACTGGAAAGTAAATATTTAAAAAAATCTTGAAACCTACTTAGGAACTAAACTCTCATCTTCATATTCTCAGTCTAAAGGAGTATGAGATAGGTTAGGAAAATTTAGGGAAAATAAACCACTTTTTAGACAGACATTGCCTAAGTGATTACATGCTTAACATGCAAAGTTGAACAGAATGCTAAGATTTTTAAAATAATTTTTAAAGGGCCAGCCAAGTAGCTCAGCGAATTAAAGTGCCTGCAAGCAGGTGCAGGGCCTGGTGGTTCAATCCCCAGGCCTGCTGTCCTGACCCCTCCCCCAGGGTGCGTTGAGATGGCAATTGAGACTGGATGTGGTGGCACATGCCTGTAATCCAAGCTCTTGGGAGGCTGTAAACAGGTGGATCACTATGAGTACAGTATTTTAGTAAGACCCTGAACACCTGATAGGCCCTTCCCTAAAAATACAAATAAATAAAAAAATAATAAAATAATTTTTAAAAACATAAAATAAAGATAAGGATGCCATGATTTATCTCACTTTTAGTTACCTATTTGTCTTCTGAAAGCTCAAGTGAAGTCTCAATGCTTCTTAGCAAAATCAGTGTAAGTCTCTATTTCTCATCTCTTGCTGTTCCTTTTTCCTTTTGTCCCTTTGTACACATGTTTCTCTCTCTCTCCCTCTCTCTGTCTCTGTCTGTCTGTCTGTCTGTCTGTCTGTCTGTCTGTCTCTGTCTCTGTCTCTCTCTGTCTCTCTCTGTCTCTCTCTCTCTCTCTCTCTCTCTCTCTCTCCCCTGTGTATAGAGGTACATATAAGGAAAATTTGAGATCAGAATATTTCATACTCCTTCAAGTATTTCATCCTCCAGTGGAAAAATAAAAAGCACAATAACACAATGTCCTGTAGAATTAGAAGTTATGTAGAATTAGCACAACAATTGAGGGGCAGGAACCAAAATGTCTTAGCTTTATTACATTGAATGTAAATAAGCTAAACAATCCAATTCTCCTATATATTTTTGAAGGATTAAAAACTAAAAGTTTAGTAAAGTGTTAACAAATACCTACCAGAGGGACATAACATGCAGCAAAACAAAAAAAATAATAATAATCATAATTGCAAAGAGCCTTATTTTAGTAGTTTAGATGGAGAATATTAAATGAAATTCTTGGCTGGGCATGGTGGTGCATAAGCGTAATCCCAGGAACTGGGAGATTGAGGCAAGAGTATTACTGTGAATTTGAGGCCAGCCTGGGCTACAGAGATCCTGTCTCAAAAAAAAAAAAGATATTTCTCTTGACAAAATATAGAATTTAAGCAAAACATTAGTTTTCTTCAAAAGAATTGTATAAGTGTAAATCACAGTTGTATAAAGTGGTAATTGTGTCTAAGAATTAATTATAATTTAATTTCATAAAATAGGTTTGGATGCCAGCTCGGGCTTTCAGGATTGTTTTCATTGGTCTGACTTTTGGCTTTTCAGAAATTCAATCATCTTAAGGACATGAGAAATACTACTTCTGTGTTATTCTGTGTATATATCTTTTGAGTGAATTACACTTATTTTAAATATTTCCAAAATGTTTTGAATGTCATGAAAGAGAACTGCAGTCATTGGTTGCAGTTAAAGTGCCTCTTGCCTTCTTTTCTTTCACCACAGTGTCAATTGTTGAGACAAAAAACTGAAACACAAGTCAGTACTTGAATACATATTGAAGGCAACCCACTTCTTTCTGAGACTCTCTTGTGTGCAGATTTTGAGGACATCACCATTTCAAAAGGCAAGAGTCAGTGCATGAAATTAAATCATTTTAAAGTTCTTGCCTATTTCATAAAGTGGTAAAGAATATAAATTTAAGGTAGATTATGATTCAGGAAAATACATTGTAGTAGAGGGTAATTACTAAAGAAAAATTAAAAAATGCATTAGTTAAGAACTAATAGAGGATAAATATAAAAAATTAAACTTGATAGAGGAGAAACAAAAAATAAAACAGATGGTTAATCCATCTCTTTAGAATTTCTTTTCCTCACAGCCCTTGACATCTGATAATTTCCGTTATGCTCAGCTTTCCCTTTAACTTATTACAGCAACCTTTACTGTACTTTCATCCAATTGTATCCTAGCTCACATAAATTTATTACTCCATACCCAGAATTCCAGAATCTAGACTCTAAAATCCCAAAGGCATTTGTTTTTGGTCCCTTCTCCATGTGCTTCTCTTTCTGATGCTTTTGTTGACATTTTGAGTTTCATTTTCTCATGGGTTTCTTTGACTCATAGTTTTGACTGTCATCTTTGGTTTTCAGGATTGAGAACACCCAGGTTCATGTAATGAGCCCCTAGGGACTCCTGTTAATATGTGAATCTGTGGGGTAAAAAAAAAAAAAATCTTCATCATAGTAGCCTATGACTGTTTAATGATGCAACATACTGTGATGCTAGCTCAATACCGTGGGAATTTACTTTTGATAATTCATCTTTTCTGTTCAATGGGAGCTCTTAAGGAGAGACCCCAACATATATTTTTGACTGTGGTATTCTCAGATAGGAGAACAAGACCTGGAAAAGAGTGAATACTCATTAATGTCCTAGTATAGCTCTAAGTATTACTATCACCACTTTTCACTTCTTAGCTACAGACAAGTTAAATAGCTTATTGAGCTCTTCAGGCAGACATTAGGTAGAACTTGTGATTCCTGGGTTGCTTATGATGTAAACCCTTTCCAGCTAAGGCCTCACTTCCAGCTCTAGAGAGTGAATATACAATGGAATATAAAACAAGACTGTGCAAGCAGTAGTCAGATACGCAGGCATAATACCAAATGCTTGGGGAACATGATTTGGAAAGACAAACAATGTGGGCCAAGTGACAGGAAAGTGAAGGTATGCAGTTAGAGGGTGGTTGGGAAAGCAGTGGGTCACTGTTTTCTTCGATCCTAAATCTGCCCAAAGAAAAGTTCCTGTAGGCTGTGCCAACTATGGTCTTTGTTGTAATGAAGTCTAAAGTGTAAGAATTCAGGTAAGAGCTCCAGCCTATTTTAAGCCATATGCTTGAAGAATTGATTTTTAGTGTACCTCTTTTATTAAATTGGAAAGTCACACGAATAAAAGTTTAAAATGAGGATCAGTGAATTTTGCTAAAAATATTTTCAGAGATTTATATGGCATGTTTATATAGAGTGTACATTAACCTTCGGGTGTGAAAAACTTCTATATACATACAGGAACCATTTAATTATGAAAGGAAAACATATAGGTACATTAATGTCACAATAAATTTTTCTCATGCCATTTGGTTTGCACAATAAATGATTATTCATTTAAATATCTTTTACAATAGTATGTGTATTTAGCAAAAATGGCTGATCCTAAAGTTAAAGTGGACTTCAGAAGAACAAGCGATCAGACCTTTGTTGAGGACTGAAAGGCTTAGCTACTGCTTAGGGTGCCAAAAGGTATCTGAAGCTCAGGGAAGGAAAGGAGACACAGAACTCCCGACTCCTTTTCGATGTGGGGTGTGAGAACACTGATACTTCAAAGCAGATGCGTTAGTTAGCAAGACGTTTTAACTTGGAGAAATAATGAAAGCTACTGCAAAAAGCTGAGGAAGTAATTTTGTTTTGTGTTGTGGTTTTGTTTTTTGCTTAAATGGCGGACTAAATCTTGTTCCTTCTTTAAGGGCAAGAGATTCAGGTGGTGCCTGATTTAGGTTCGCATCATTTCCCTTTCTCATTGTTCAGTTTTATTCAATTTTGCATCTTTTGATGCGTTAACAGCCGTACTTACAAAAATAGCACAGCACTTTCCTGAAAAAAATGCTACTGCAGATTACTCCTGGAGAAGTAGCACTTTTAATATTTTTAGGAATCAAATTGATGTTTTACAAGCAAGATTCTAGTTTCTAACTTAAAATATGTAAAAACTTTTAAGATTTAAAATGAATTTAAAATACAACCTTGGATGTTACAAAACATTTCTTTGGACATGTTAGTATATTTAATATGTAGGCTTTTACTAGACAAATACTTTATTAGTACATTTTATGAAATTATAATATACAAATGCAAAAACAATTTCATGCATTTAAGATATTAGGTATCTTTTATGGCAATTTCTAAACTGTCACAATTTGAAGAAAAACTTAGGAGACAATTACTATAACTGAAAAAATTACTATAATGGAAAAAAGAGAAAGCACACTGATAAATTTGAAAAATGGGGAATACTTCACTCTTGTGTTACTACTAAAATTATGCCATAGTTTTGTCTTGGCACAGTGTTTGTAGCCATATCAAACACTTCCTTTCCAGTTTTTTGCTTGTTTGTTTGTTTGATTGGTTGGTTGGTTAGCTAGTTTTTAGTGAAAACTCAAGGGCACTTGCCTGGCTCCGGATTGGGAGAGATGGTGCTCTGCAAGCAGTGGCTGGCTGAGTGGGCGGCAGCTATCTGCGGGGCTCCATCTCTAAGTGTCACATGTCAAGGTCTTAAATAATGCACCTTTGTCCACAGTGACAAAGCAGAGAGTTTGGCCCTGTGGTGTGGGGGCACAAGAGTTCTTCGGGGACCGTGCTCACGCCCTAGGAAAGACCTCACGGAGCAGCTTGGGGGACACCCAGAAGAGCAGTTCACACAACCCTCCCCAAAGAATCACTCTATTTTTTTTTATTATTTTTCTTTTGTACTGACATAGTAATAAAGCAATTTATAAAATATTTGTACAGTAATCTAAGAAAGCATTTCTCTTTTTTTCTAAAGTCTCCTTTTCTATATAGCTTAGTATTTCATACTAACTACTTTGGTACCTGCAAGACTGAGCCTTCTGTGCTTTTTAGGAGGTGAATGCTGGTCCGCATAGTTTAGCAAACAGACCTTATCAATTTGACCTAGAAGTATCTGTAACTATATGATGGGAACTCCTGTGACTGGGCTATATGGTTTTAAAAGCCTGTGCTACAAGTATTTCTTTTGTTTTCAGAGACTCCTGCAAAACTTGATATTCAGGGCTGCTCGGCATCAGTGTGGTCCACAGAAAAACAATCTCAGCACAGAAAAGCAAAAGTGGCTGAATCCCGGTGACCACCAGGTTGGCTCGCAGTGCTGATGAGGACCGGAGTACCAGCGCTGCAGAGGCAGCCCCTGCCCGGGGGTGCTCTAGGGTTTCGGCTGCCAGGCCAGATTCCTGTCTGCTGAGGCCCTGATAGCATCTGGGAATTCCTATCAGCCAAGCAACCACAGAGGATTGGGCTTTTTTTAAACTTACTTCACAATGACCATTTTGAAGCAGAAAACTGATGCAGGAATTACAAGGTTGGAACTAATGCATATTTCTTGCTGAGCAGCTTAATTGAAATTGGTTTTTATATTATAAATAAAATATTAGCGTGAAACCATGATGTATGTGTGTATATTTATTTATTGTATGGTTTTTGTAAAGTGATTGTGATAAAAGTAAGACAAGGCTCTATATATGGAGGTTGAATACCTTGAAAAATTATTCAATTATTTTAATTGAATCTCTTTATATAACTTTATCAGTTAAAATTATATAAGTAGAAAAACATGAGAAAATTACTAACACTGAAAAAATATAGAATGCATAATGATAAATTTATTTATCTTAATAAAAAAACCTGCATTTACCTAGAAGCAATCAGCATGTCAACAAAAGTTGCAACTTTTTTTTTTTTTTTTTGCAATAACATAGTGGTATTCAGGTAACAGAACAATTATTTCATATACGCTGCATCAGAGGATGAAAACTGAAGATGAAAAACTGCCATCCCCATATATGACTAATTTGTGCTGTGTACCATCAAGAACCTGCTTTAAATTTCCATGCCAATTTACAAACCCATATTGTACCAGGGAAGATTAGTGGCTATTGAAAATACCACCAGGACAGTGCTGTCTAAAGACACAAGGGCCGGGGAGATAGCCCAGTGGAATAAGTGCTTGCCCGGCAAGGGCAAGGTTCTGAGTTTGATCCCTGGTACCACCAAAATAAAATAAAATAAAATAAAATAAAATAAAATAAAATAAAATACACATTCAGTAGCGTATAAACTATACAAAAAAATTGTGCAGTTTAAAAACAGATCTGACAGATTTACATTTCAATTTTTTTTCTTCAAAAGGAATGAGTTGTGTTAAATGGGGGTTAAATGCTTTATAGAAAAAAAATCTGCTCTAGAACCAACTTATTCATCATCATCCTCT
Source organism: Octodon degus (assembly GCF_000260255.1). NCBI lineage: Eukaryota > Metazoa > Chordata > Mammalia > Rodentia > Octodontidae > Octodon > Octodon degus. The sequence continues at coordinate 1,174,910 of NW_004524807.1, forward strand.
TCTTCATCCTCCTCATTCTCTTCATCTTCTTCTTCCTCCTCTTCATCCTCATCTTCCTCATCCTCCTCCTGTGGCTTCTTTTTCTAGCTTTTTTCAACCTTGACAACTCCCTTTTTGCTGCATCAGGTTTTCCTTTAGCCAGGTAAGCAGTGATGTCTTTTTCATACTTTTCCTTCAGCTTAGCAGTCTTCTCGTATGGCTGCTTGTCATCTGCTGCAGTATTATTCCACCTTTCTCCAAGTCTCTTTGTGACATCACCAATGGAGAGACCAGGATATGCTCCTTTGATCGGGAGACACTCAGAACAGAACAACGAGAAGGCCGAAGGAGGCCTCTTGGGTGCATTGGGATCCTTGAACTTCTTTTTTGTTTCTCCTTTAGGAGGAATATAAGTTTTCACTTATCTTGTCTGCTTTTGCCATATCTTCAGATTTTCCTTTCTTTTTAGCAGACATGGTCTTCCACCTCTCTGAGCACTTCTAGAAAACTCTTGAGAAGTTAATGGAAGCATCTTGTGCTCCTCTTGGCAAGTTTGCACAAAGAATGCATAGGATGACATCTTACCTCTCGGCTTCTTAGGATCGCCTTTGCCCATGTTTACTTGTTTTCCTCAGCGAGGTACGGAGTCGCCCAGTGCCCATCCAGCTCGCACTTGCCCCTACGCTGTCTCTATGGAGCTCAACACACTGCAATAGCTGTGAGAGCCCATAATGATAAATTTATAAAATTTATAATATTGCACTCTTTTGTGTTACAGTAAAAATTCCTGTCAATAACTCTTTGAGAATTAGGTCAGTTTGGAACATTCACTCTTTATTTAACCAGCATATTTATTGTAAACATGATTTCTTACTGTGAATAGATGAGATATGGTTAAATGATCAATATAATTTAAAACATCACATATTTTACAACTTTAATATAAACATGAATTTAAATGAAAGCATTACTGGAAAGATCTCTATGTACTCATTGCTTTGCTCTGTGTATTCATTGTTTTTCTAAGACTATGTATCCTATGTGTGTGACTTTTACTTCATTATTTTTCTCTCAGCTGTTACTGTAGATTTCTATGCACTCATATCATTTCTAAAATAATGCAATGCATTTGTGCCCATTTGTTGGATTTTTACTCTCATCCCACTGTAAAAATCAGTGATAATATTAAAGACCTCACTGAATCTAGACTTTCATCTCTACTCTTCTGTCAGTCTCCTCCTTGCAGGCAGAGTAATAGTAGCAAGAAGAATAAAGAACACACTGCTGGATTTGAATGAACAGGAAATGAGGAGACTACATGGCTATAGATTCTGAACAAGTCAGTTTCCCCATTGTGATTCTACAAAAAACATTTAAAATAAGGAAGAAGAAAAAGATCATCTCTAAGCTCTCTCTTCTTCTAAGATATTTTTAGTGCAACAAACTCTCGTTACACAGAATTATTATGGGACATAGAATTGAAAGATGAACAAGATATGGCCCTGACTTCAGGAGATTTTGTGTGTAGGTAATATAGATAATATGGATACAGATTTTGTCCATTTCTTGCTAATTTTCTAATGATTACCCTTTTTTCTTTGTTTCTTTCTTTCTTTGTTTCTTTGTTTCTCTCTCTCTCTCTCTCTTTCTCTCTCTCTCTCTTTCTCTCTGTCTCTCTCTTTCTTTTCTATACTGTGCCTTGAAAAAAGACAGCTGCACTGAGCACTATGCACACTCCCAACCCTTGTTTGGTAGGTTGCTGTGTAGCCTAGGTTGGTCATCAACTTGCTCTTCTCCTGCCTCAGCTTCCCAGACTGCTGAGATGACAGGCAAGCACCACCATGCCTGACCTTCCCTTTTCTGTTTGGAACAGAACATGATTTTATTCAGGGTTGTTATTTGTCCTGTCAGAATATATTAATTGTCAAAGCTTCCTTTCTCTCTGGGATAGCTGTAGTTGCACAGGTCTCTTAAGATCTGTGGTGAGATCTACCAGATGGATTTTCTTCAGTTAAAAAAAAATGTATTCACATTATAAAGTTCCAGGTCCAGCTAGCGCATGCCACTCTTTGGAGTACATCTCAGCACTCTTTAAGAGAGATAAAGCAGCTCTCTTGTGACCACGAACAGAGAGTTAAGTGGACACTGTGTCACTTACCAGTGACTCCGTGGGGATTGGGACTGCTTGGGTATAAAACACACATTTCTAAGTTGTTGTTTTAATACTATAGTTCCTATTTCTGTTATTTTTCAATTTAAGCAATCTAAATTGATATTTTCATCAAGCAGTGTTCCTTCACATATGTGGTTTAGGTATGATTACCATAGGAAACATTAGTAGATGCCTTAGAAACTTATAATGTAAGACCTGTGCATAGCCTATTAAGTTTCCACTTTGTTTAAAGGTATTTTTAAATCTCTGCATGCAGGGCTTGTCTTTGTTCTGGTGCTTTATCTTATTTCTCACATTTGCTATCATCAGATGTGCTTTTCAGTGTTTCTAATTAACTTAAGAGGAACACTTCAGTTAGAGAAGCTTCGGTCTTATGTACGTGTTGATCAAATGCAATCTGTTTCTTAAGAACATATGACATCATGGTTTGTGTATTTTCAGTTTTTCTATTTTAAGAATGCAAAATAGTGATAGAAAAAATGAGCATTACAAATGATACAAAATTTCACCAAACAGTGTAACAGGAATTCAGCAGTGGTTGCTGTATTACATGATGCTATCTTTAAATTAGCTGCTCAGGCTACCAGATACAGACATGCAAGATTCATTTAAAGATAAAAGAAAACATCTTTTAGAATATTTTGCTGAGTTTACACACTATAATATTCAAATAACAGAACTTAATAAAAAAAAAGGGTACAGATGAATGTCCATTTTGTATCTGTGTATTCAAAGTGGTTAGGATAGATATACAGTTACAGCAAATCTGTAAGAATAGGATCACCTCCATACATGATATCATTTGTCACTTGGCACTATCCTTAGTCATGCTGTGATTTAACATACTAACTGGAAGAATAAAATGTGTGTGACACTCCTCCCTGGTTTATATACAGGGAGAGGGACCCTCTTCATTAAGGGCCTTTGGTGGGTATGAAACCATCTCAACACGCTTCCTGTGCTTTGTCTGCTTTAAGAATACTCTTTTAACAATTTTTAGAGACAAGATAGCAAGATATAAATTGCATGTTGCAAAAAGCCTGGAAATTACATCACGTATGAGGTTATATACTTCTTCTAAAAGTGATAATAAAATTGACAGACATTTCCTGGTCTCTTTCTAAAATAAACCTACTGATAGCAGTCAAGGCTAGTGTGAAAAGTCATTCAAAATTGCGTTATACTCTGCATAATCATTCTTAAATTTAACAAAAATTTATAAAAGATTAGTTTGCTTAGTAACGAAAGAGTTCCAAAGTGCTATGCAGAACTCTGCAGGTCAGCACGGATGAAGTCCCAGTCCTCAGGACGCAGAAGCGTAGGGAGTGCGTGCGAGCTAACGTATACGTGCTGTGGAGGAGCGTCTCCCATTTGGCACACTGCAGCTTGCATACCTTTATTCAGTGCTGAACACGGAGCTTCGAGATTTTGTCCTTGATGATTTTTAAAAAACTTTTTAAATGTATTTAGCACAGGGTCTAGGAGGTCTCTCTACACAGATCGGACTCCTAGTGATCCTCCTGCTCTCAGCCTCCCAAGCGCTGGGATTACAGGCACGCACACCACGCCCAGTCTCAACCGCTTTTCAGCGCGCCCCAGGGGCGGGGCAGGCATGGCATGCCTGCACCCAGGCCACCGCCCTCTGCCTAAGCAGGCACTTTAGTCTGCTGAGCTATCCCGCTGGCCCTCACTGATGTTTGGTTTTTTTTTTTTTGTTTGTTTGTTTTTTGTTTTTTTGTTTTATCTTGCTTTGTTTTGATTCTTTTCTATTTTACTATTTTTCCCTTTTAAATGGGAATGGTTGCTCTGTGCTGTTGTACATTGGAAGTACTTAACTTTCTTTATGATTTTGGTAGGGGCTGGCAGCTAAGGATTTGCTTTGAATTTTAGAGAAGACTTTGGACTTGGACTTTTCAGCAGTGTTGAAACTCCATATTTTGACAACCTATGTATTTTGGATAATGAGATCAATGTGAACCTTTTGAGAGGAAGGAGCAGAACGTTATGGTTTAAATCTAAAATGCCACTCAAAAGTCTCATGTGAGCAGAGATGGAGCCTTGCTGGAGGGCGTAGGGCACTGGCAGGGTAACCTCAAGCAGTGTTTTGACGTTCCTAGGTCCTCCTTTCTCTCTCTGCTTCCTGGCTGCCAGAGGGTGAGCAGTCTTCCTGCGCAGTGCGCACTCAGCCTGTCTCAGTTTCGTTGGAGCGATCCGACAGCAGACTAAAGCCTCCGAAACCGCACGCCAAATCAAACTCTCTACCTTGAAATTGTGGTTGTCACATATTTGATACCAATAATAGGAAAGTGACTAATTCACGCACTCAGTAACTTTAATCATTCTATCTTTTGTTTCTATTATTATTATTATTATTGAGAATCCATCGTTTATCAAGGCCATTTCCGAGAAATTAAATGCATTACCATAAAATAATATACTTCGGGCAATATAAAAATGTCATTTTGGTGCTGGGCATGGCCCTCGGGAGGCTGGGGCAGGAGAATTGCCTCGAGTTTGAGGCCACCTGGGCTATATAGTGAATCCAAGACCAAACTGAACTATACAGTGAGCTCTTAGCTCAAAAATAAATAAATAAATAAACGAAAGCAAAAACACATCTAAATATGTCATGTTTTACAGTCTCACCTATATTTACATGTAATACAATAAAATAACTCAATATAAAGGAAATATCTCACATGTTCTATAAAATTATTTAAAATACTTTTATTTAAAGTCACTAGGCCAAAAAAAATATTTTTCATGCCTTCTTATCTTTAAAATTGATAGACCTCACTTGCAAGGCTTCTCAGACAAAGTATTTAAAGGGTCATAATTTTGAATATATTTAAAAGACAACAATGACCCCTAGTGTTTCAAAAAGTAAAAGAGCAGGATTGATATTTCTGAACAATTTTTAAAAAGATTGTTTGCTGACACTTTTACTTCAGTTGATGAGTAATTAATATAATATTTCAAAGGAAGCCCCTTCTTTGAAGAATTGAATTATGCATACTGTTAAATTAATATGCATATTGTGTAGCCCAAACAGAAACTGAAATCTGTATTCCATGATTTGAAGAAATTATTGATACATAGACACTCAAATTATGAGCAATAAAAAGAATGCTAATTTCTTTTTCATACATATACGGTTAAAAAACTTTTATAAAAGTGAAAGTACTGTGTTATGATTTAGAACTGCCCCTGAACTATGACCTATTAATATTTATTCAAAAAATAAATCATGGAAGTCTAACCCTTAAGAAAATATGTGATTGTGTAAAAGTTTAGTGTCAAAGAAAACTGCTCTATTATATGTATTCACATGTGTGTTTCATACAGATGCTATATACAGTATATTTTATACAGATACTATATGTCTTAACCTTATATGTATGTGTACATATGCATTAACATATATGTATATATTGTATTTTATGCTTAGTCATATCATACACATATTTTTATTTATGTTTTTGTATTATCTGGTAAAAATATAGATTTTAATCATTTTATGATTTGAGATTGAAAATTTTGAATGATTTTACTTGTATTTACTATTGATTAAACGATCTGCTTTCTAAATTGCTTACAAGAATATGAAAAACAATTCATCATAAAATAAAACCAAAAATCTATACTTCACTGAAAGCACTGAAGATTGATATACTCAGAGATGAGCTACTTGCTTTAGCTTATAAGAGAATTTTCTGAAAACTTAAATTCCCTGGAGCTGGGCACAGAAGCACAAGGCTGTAATTCCAAGTGCTCTGCAGATTGAGGAAGAACACTACAGGTTGGTGCTCCATGTAGCCAGCTGTGTCTCAAAATAAGAAATTAAAAGGTCAAGCAATATAGCTCCACACAGCTTAAGTTCCATTCCAATAGGAAAAGAAAATCCTCTAACTATCTACCCAATGCAAATATATTCTTAGAGTAAAATAAATTATTTTTCACTTTGATATTCAGCCTGTAACTCTGATAGGAGTCACATCCAAAATATTTAAGGAAATGGCAAAAATAGAGACATTGGTTAAAAAGTGGCAACAAATATAAATGGATAGTTCTAAAAACAATCATACAAATGGCCAATAAGACTGTCAAAAGGTTCATTATCACTCATCATTAGGAAAATGTGAATTTGAAAGTGGAGTGGTGAAAGAGAATGGTGAAAGATTCTGGATTGCATTTGTTTAGGAGGAATAATTTCTCATGTTCTATAGCAAGATGATTATAATAGACAATAGTTATATATTCCAAAATAGCTACTAGAAAATATTTTGAGTGTTCCCCAATGCAAAAAAAAAAGATAAACCTCTGAGGTCATGAATATAGTGGAATGTTGGCTGCACACTTAGTTTGTTTCATGATTCTGGAAAAGATGGCCATGTTTATGTTCATATAGGAAGGGTGGCTTAGGTCATGTTTGCCTCCCACTGCAGAGTTGGCAAACAAAACCAGAATTTTGCAAGATATTTCTGTTTGTGAACCAAATTGTTCACAAACAAAAGTGTTCTTGAGTTGAGGCACCACTGTACTAATACCCTAATCTAATGATTACACTTTGTACTAAAATGTCACACTATCTGCAACCCATAAGTATGTATATTTATTATGTGTTAATAAGAGACCAAATCTTAAAAAAACTTCAATGAGATAGCAATTGACATATGGTAGGAAGGCTGCTATCAAATGACAAGAGACAACTGTTGGTGAGGACATGTAGAAAAAGAACCTGTACTGTTGGTGGAAATGTAAATCAACATAGCCATTATAGAAAACACCATATAGTTTCCTCAAAAAGAAGAAATTTGAACTACCAGATGATTCAGAAATTCCAATGGTGTGTGTATATCCAAAGAGATCGATCATTATACCCAAGAGATCTCTATACTTCAGTGTTCATTTCAGCATTATTCACAATAGCCAGTGCATGAAATCTGCATAAATGTCCATGAGCAGATAAAGAGTTAAAGGAAATATGGTATGTTATGTGCAATAAAATACTATTGAAACTTTTTATACAAAGGAATTCTGTCATTTGCAGTAACATGGATGAACCTGGAAAACATTATTAGGGGAAATAAACCAGGCACAGAAAGACAGATACCACATAATCTCAGTTGTCTGTGGAATCTAAAAGCATTTGAATTCACATAAAAGAGCAGAATGGTGACCATTAGGCACTGGAGGAAGACTGATGGGTTGATATGTTGATCAAAGGCTGTAAAATGCTGGAATTTGACAGAGCTGTTATACAACATGGTAACTAAAGTTAACAGCAATGTATTTTATACTTCAAACTTCTTTTTAAAATTATTGTAAATATTACAAAAACAGTAAAATATGATACAGAATTTCAAAACAAAATGTTAGGAAATGAATAATGGCAATTATATTGCACAATATTATCTTCAAAGTAGTTGCTGAGATTGCCAGATACAGGCATGTAGGATTAATCAAACAATATAAACTCTAGCTGTTTCTTTCAATGAACTAATAGAACTTAGTAGTACAGTTAGTGTACGTGTATGTGTGTGTGTATGTGTGTGTGTTCTTTTCTTTTCTCCTTTCTCTCATGCTGATTATTCCTTTCTTTTGAGCAGTTTCTTTCCTTTTCACAACATCTCTTGTACCTTTTGGATCTTATTTCTTACACTAGGGAGACAATAAGATGTTTACACATGTGGGTCTGATTTATTTCACTTATGAATATGTTCTCTAGTTGCATCCATTTACCTATGAAAGCCTCTACATAAAGAAGAAAATTGTAAGTGCTCTTACAACACACACAGAAAAAGGACATGAGATAAGGTATATACTAATTAGCTTCATTTAGCTATGTTATAATGTATACATTTTTAAAGCATGTTAATAGTGTTAAGATAATTTCATTTCTCAAAAATTTAAAAATGTATTAAAGGGAAATATATCTATAATATGAATAAAATTAGACTAAATATGAAAATAATCAAAATTTCAAAATAAATTATGTAGTTAGATAGTCAAACACTTAACAAATAATAATGTAGAGAAAAACAGAAACAGTTTGAGATGTCATGGAGGTGGAATGGATTTAGGGGAGACTACGAGTTAGATAAATCATCTGGAAAAATCCTAATTTGTGCTTAAATGTTTGGAGTGTTCTCAGATGTGTTGTTCCATAATAGTTAAGTGAGTACAGTATTATCTTTAATTCTTGAAACATGCCTGATATTTTCTCTAACTTACTCTTTAACTGACCCTTGCTGTCATCTGAGTTGCTTGCTCTTCTCATGTAAGTGCATGCCAAATGCAAATATCACTGTTTCTCTCCCACGTTCAAGCCAAGGTGAGGCGTCCCATCCTGAAGCCAACACAGAGCCATACTTTCCTTCTGCACATTGATACCCGCATGGCCACGAGCGCTCTTCTCAGCATTTGTCCTCATGTAACTGCCCCAGTTTCAATGACTGTGTTAGTCTGATTTCCATCACTGTGTTAAGATAACTGAGAGAAAGCAGGTTAAAGGAAGATCATAATCGTGTCCCAGTTTCTGAGGATTTCGTCCATGGTTGCCTGGCCCCCGCTTTATGCTGTGACAGCGCAGAACGTCCAGGCAGGGACGGCGTGGTGGAGGCAAAGTGCTGTCTTCCCGCTGGGGAAGCAGAGAAGAGCAGGCACGGTCACTGCGGAGCCTCTGCTCTCACACCCACGCAAGCCCACACAAAGGCATTAATCCAGTGGTGCATCAGATCCAAGTGCCTCTTCAACCTCTCATCTCTGGAGATCGCTGCACTGGGGATCAAGCCTTCGCCATGAGTTTTTGGAGAATGTTTCACACCAAAACCAAAACAGTTTCCTAATGTTCCCATTGTGTTCTGTACAGTACTTGGTAATTTGTCTTTTTATTAAAATTTTAAAGTTGCATTAAATATTAAAATTTTAAAAAATGTTTGTCATGTACTCTAGTGGGTTGAACCACATCTTTTCTTACTTTCAGTCTAACCAGCTAAATTAGCAGTGTGCTGTGGGGGGAAAGTGAACCGGTTTTCTCAGTTAAAATAGACATTTTACAGCATTTTACCCTCACAGAACTCCCATTTTTTAATTAATTTTATTGAGAAAAGCAATGAGACAGTTTCAAAATAGGTTAGTAGTTACAATAATTAATACATTGCATATTGTTGTCTTCGTAGTCGTTATTCATCGTACAGGATGCAGACATGATATCCTGTCCATACACTATTAGTACAAATCTTTTTCCTCCTTGAATTAAGAGAAAGTAGCTGTATATCTATTCTAACTATCATATATATA
>NW_004524807.1:1184463-1186618 GCF_000260255.1 Octodon degus
AGATATTTCACTACAAAATAGTCCTTCATTTATATCTCCCTTTTTTGTTTAGTTTTCTCAGAGATGGGTATTCCATTGCCATTTAAATATTGTAAGTATATGAATTCAGCAAAATAATCCAATATAGTCCAGTAATCCGTAACAGTAGTGGGTTATCCTCAGGGCTGGCAATGTCAGAAGTTGTTGACTTGCGTCTTTTACAGCTCAGCATATTAATATGGCTTTACTTTTTATACCTCATTTTTATATTTTTCTGCTGGATGGTTAAGCACTCCCATTTTACTTTAAATGTCTTGTATGGGAAACAGAAAGCCCATATTCTGATCATAAATTTGCCAGCTAAATGCATCCCTGCTTTCATTTAGTATTCTTTGAAATGTTGCCAATGCAATTCGTCTGTCAAACCATTACGTCATTCAGGTTCCTAGAAGAATAATAATGTAATGGAGTATAGAACAGTAAGTGACTGTTTAACGGGCAATAATGTCCACAGCAGCCCTATGTGATAACAATTAAAATCCATAGACATTCTATGTGCTAAAAATGCTGCTAGCACACCTATGGATTCAGACAAACAAAAGATCCCCTCTGCCTTATCTGCGTATGGATTCAAAAACCACAGACAAGTAATATGAAGTCACTGTGGTTAATACATAAGAGATCAAGTAAAAGGTAATAGATCCTGCAAGAGCAAATAGGTTTTACAGAAAGGATGGAAACTTGAAGAATCAGAAATGTTAATGCACTATCAACTCTAAATAGAACACTGAAGTAGATATAAAGAGCAACTGTGCTGGACTCATAAGGAAACTAGATACAACTAGGGAAACAATGATATTTCCTAGAGATATGCTCATGTTAACTTTGACAACAGAAGTACAAGGACAAAAGCGAATGGAAAAAACCAGAATGGACAATATGTTGAGTTGAAAATTTGCAATGGAAGCAATGGAAACAAAGGGAGGAGACAAAAGACTGAATTAGATGAAATATTTGCTATAATAACAGGTAGAATTTTCTAAGATTAATAGCAGAAAACAACCCCTGGGTGCAACAAGTGAAAGGAATATCCAGCAGGAGAAGAAATTTAAAAAGCATGTATCTTTCAGCTGTTGAGAACCTACAGACAACTGGGCATATTAAATGCAAACAGAGGGTGGGACTCATTTGAAGCACCCAGGAGTCCCAATAAGAATCACAGTGGGATGGTCCTGCAAGGAAGAAAGCAGAATAATAACATGCTGAGAAAAGGGGGGGGGTGAAATTCAAAAAGGATGAGCATTGGAGAAGGAATACGTGAAGACACATTTGTTTGATCCTGTTCTTAACCAACCTGATGACTGCCTGGTTAAAGTAGTAGTTGCAACAACATACGAGTGACCATAGTATGTGTATAAGTGAAATAATACTGCGACCGCCATTTAGGGGAAGAAGGGAAGCCTCAGGAAGACCTGTCATAGGTGCCCATACTATACATGAATTGATGCCATATTTTTCAGAGACAGATTAATCATAAATGTATTTTGCAAACTCAGGAGTAACCACTCAATTTTTTATGAAGGAAATAAACTAAAAGAGGAGATGAAGCAGCCTCCTAAAGTGCTCAGTGAAACCCACAGAAAACAGAAAAAGAAGTTAAACAACAAATTAGTGTTCTGTGTAGAAATTAGGTGTAAATGTGCTACACAGGAGTCTCACTGCATTATCAACCATGTCAACTGTGAGTGTTCTACATACACTAAATAAAACACTGCTCCCAGAAGGTTTTAAAAAGGCCCAATTAGCTACATGTTGCCCAGAGAAACAACTTTAATACAAAAAAGGTCTCATAGCCATGACCTTAGGTTACATCTTAAGAAAGAATGGAAATTTCAAACTGAATTAGTGCAACAAAGGAAATAAGAAATATCAAAGAAGAAATGAAAAAAAAAAGAAAACATGAAAAATAATCAATAAAAACAAGGCTATTTTTTTTCCAAAGTTTTATTGACAAACAGATAGCAATGAGACAGTTTCAAATCATATCAGAAGGACAGTTTCAACAAATAATACACTGCATATATTCTTCTTAGTGATTAATTGCTGTACAAGATGCGGACTTGTGATCCTATTTACAAACACCATTAGAACAAATCATTCTATTCATTAAGAGAAT
>NW_004524807.1:1188568-1200037 GCF_000260255.1 Octodon degus
GCCCATTTCTGGATTGGGTCTTTAAATTTTGGGGACCTGGTGTTTTTTAGTTCTTTATAGATTCTAGAGAGCAGACCCTTGTCTGAGTACTTATTAAGGCTATTTTCTTTGAGATAATTAATTCTGATGAGACATTAAGTTAGCTATTTAAGAAGAAACAAAAGTAGTCACAAATTCCCAGCATCAGATTAAGGTAGGTGAGATCACCTTTGGTCCTTAGCTATTAAAATGAGAAAAATTAGAATGATCAGTTCTATGCCAAAAATCCTATTTATTTGAAATAAATTACTTAAAATTCACAAGCTACCAGATTTCACTCAAGAATAAATAGATCATCTGAAAAGTTTTATAACTACTAAGCAATTGAACTCATAAATGAAATAATTTCCTCTAAGAAAACTGTAGTTCCATGTAGGCCACTAACAAATTGTATTAAACCTTCCAGTAAGAAATAACAGAAAATCTACATAAACACTTAGATATATCAATTTTTATCCCTTTTGCCCCTAAGGTAATGATATCTGTTAAGATTTTGCTTTTTTTACAGGGAGAGTATCTGTCCAAGAAGTTGTGTGTACGTGTGTGTGTGTGTGTGTGTGTGTGTGTGTGTGTGTGTGTCTTTTCCAGAGCCTATGTGTAGTCAGGAAGCAGTCTTCCCTTTATCCTAATCCTCAGCCCCCAGAATCTTACTCTTTCTGCTCTTTTCTTCTTTTTCCATTCAAGCTTTTTGTGGATTTCAGGCTGCTGCAATATTCATCAAATCTCAACTAATTTGGATTCGAAGTTGGTCTCCTCAGACCTTGTTTTTGCTCTTCTCTGACAGCATGGGCTTCCTGACTGGTGCAGGAAAATGAGGCCCCCGCCCTTTCTCACTGTGCGCTTCCTCCCCACAAATACAATCTGCTACTGTGCTACTGTACTTACAACGTTTTTCGCATGTTTCCTCCTCTTATCTACTGGTTTGTTTCTGCCTTGTTTCATCCAATTTAGTTAGCAGAGACATGTGGTGTCAACCTCAGATTTGTGTTATTACTTTCTTCCATCTAACTAAGGTCAGAGTTACACGCAAATACTTTTTAAGATCCCGTAGTTAACTGGTATTATTAAATACCCATTGATTCTCATAATCTCAAGAAATTTTACTTTCTGTCTGAGTGATTTTAAGGAAGAGTGACAAGGACTTTTTCTTAACTGTAAGATGATTCCATTATTCTGAAGCTTTTGAAAAGAATATTTACCTTTTATTTCTAAGCATAAAAGAGCACAGTAGCGCAGGGAGACCTAGCCCAAGGAAAGCTGAGTACCAGGGGCCTCACTGTAGCTGGACCCGGAGATCACGTCGGAGCTCTACCACGTGAGGATGCCTGACCGCCGCCTCTAGCGCTCCGACTTCATCTGCAGCATGAACTGAGAATCAAGATTTTTTTAATGTGAATCCGCACTTAAGGAGCATTGAGCTGGAAGACGACTGGGCATCACGGGAACTTGGTTAGATGCAGCCTAGCACTATAGGAATTTGTTTAGCCCCAGGCAGCCTCTTAAGTTGTAGTAACTTAGACGTCTTTCTAGTTCATTATCTCTTCCTTTGTTTTTGCCTCTATCTCACTGTTTTTCACACACACACACACACACACACACACACACACACACACACTCTACTGTCTCTCTAGCTTAGGTTTCTGAGTAAAAGTTCTGAAATCAGGAAGACTGGGCTTAAAACTTTAACTTGCTGTCTAAACGCATAGATAGTATAACCCGAGGATTCAACTGTTTGATTATAATGATGCGTCATGTAAGTTTATCCTTTACAGCTGAAGCACGGCTCAGGCGCAGCACACTGATACTGGGAGAGGACACCGATGGCGCACGGCTGGGAACGAAGATGTACAGGAAATCTCTGTGCCTTCCCTCAGTGTTGCTTAGAAATGAAACTTCTCTAAAATCATTAGAGTCTATAAAAACAATGAAGCCCACACTTACTGCCTTTCTGTCCAATTCTTCCTGCTGTCTCCATTTTCTCGTCTACACGGTGAGCATGACAATACCTGCCTTATTCACGCCCACTGAGATAGTGATTACAATCATGGTTTGGCACAAAGGAAGCTATCGGCAAAAATAGCTATAAACTCAAAGTGGGAAACAGATATATTTAGATGTCAGAGACTTCCTAGTGAGCGATTTCAGTACAATAATTTTCTTTCTTCTTAGAAGTCTCCTAAAGCATACACAACGTAGGGTTGTTTTAAAGATTCAGCCCGCGTGCTTAGGAACTCAGCATCCCGCCTGGCAGGCAGGCATCGCCCAGTAAGCAATAGCTCATATGCCTCGAAGCTTTCTCACTCTTTTTTTTTCATTCCTGAAACTCTTTTTACCAGAGATAAGTTGCGTTTCACATAATAGAGTGTGTATATTTATGCTATTAGGTATTTCCAATTTTTCAAGTGTATTTAACTGTACACTAATTTTCCCCCTAAGGGCACTTTACTTTTTCATTTTTATCTATTTTAAAAGAATATTAGAAAATACTAGCCGTGTGTGAATATTAAAGAATATTTAAAAATATTAGCCATGTGTTATATTTGTGTGAAGACACCAGATATAACACCAAGGTTCAGTTACACTGTAGATGTTTATATTACCAGGAACACCTGAAAGAATTTTGACAAAACCTTGTGAGTGTGTGTGTGGGGGGGGTGTGTGTGTGTAATGATTGCTTTCAGAATTACTAACTTATCAATCATTCAAACTCTTTACATTAAATAAAAAGCTCTGTTTTCATTGCATAGAAAAGATTGTCTTTAATTTCTTTATCTTCCCCCAATTTTTAAAATAGAATAAAGATTTTGATGATACAAACTATTTTCAGATATAGCAAAATACCCCTGTTGTATGCACCATGAAAGTATAGCTAACATATTTATTTTAAAGAAGTTCATTTATGTTACAGTATAACATGCATCCATAACCATTTTTAAATCTTTTATAATCATTTATTTTTTTGTAAGCAACTCCATGAACACAAAGTAGAAATTTCTATTTGGCAGATTAATTCAATGATGCAAAAACAGGAACTGACTTGTAGTTGATCCAGGCCAATCATGTTGAAGATGTCACAAGTGAAAAATGTACTCATTTTTTAAGAGAAAGACTAAATTTGTTCTTTTGTATTACTCCATGTCTGTAACACATGCAGTTTGCACGCATCTTGTGGAGTGGGTATCGGTGCGTAGTTCATCTTGGCTCTTTCTTTCAATCTGCTTCCCCTTCTGTCCTGTCTCCCTTCCTTATTCTTTTCATTCCTTTTCCTTTTCTTGTTTTAGTTGCTATAATTAATCTTGTCTATGGTTATGACCTAGGTTTACATTTGTTGAGGTTATTGGGCTCATGTAAGTGGCATGTCTTTCTATGCCGATTCACCCATCCATAGTCTTTTGCATCCCCTCCCATGCATCTATCCCCTTGCTACCTTCTAGCCATCCTAGCTTATTATGCTCTTTATGTATATTTGCCTTGCCCAAATGAGAGAAAATGTATGTTATTTAAGCTTATGTGAGTTTAATTGACTCAATATTATATTTTCCAGGTGCATTTATTTTCCTACATATGTCTCAAAAGTGTCATTTTCTACAGCTGTGTAGTATTGAAGTATATATAGGCACTGCATTTTTTTTATTCATGTTTGGTTTATAGGTATAAATGGTGCTTCTAAGATTTAGCAATTATTAATTGTGATGCTATAAATATTGGCATGACTGGGTCTCTGCAGTCTAATGTGTTCAGTGATTTGGGAGAACATCCTCATAAGGGGCTTCCCTGGGGACATTTCACGGCCCCACGCTGCTTGGCAGAGTGGCACACATTCACATCTCTGCTCTTTGTCACTGTGACTGAGTGGCTTACTGGAACTGTGGCTCTCTCTCTCTTTTCTTTTTTAATTTTATTTATTTATGTGGGGGGGCCAGCTCAGCCCACCAGGGGGTGGGGCTGGCTGGCATGTGGTGCTGGGGGATTGAACCGCGGTCCCTGTGCTCTGCTAAGCTTGTTCTAAGTAGGTGCTTTAGACCACTGAGCCATCTCACCAGCCCTGTGGCTCTCTCTTGTGATCCAACATTCAGATATCATTACCCTGCAGAAATAGTAGACTTTAACATTTGCCAAGATAAAGCAAGACCTACATAATAAGAGAAGTAACTTTTTCATCTGATAATTGCTTTATCTTGGTCTTAACCATCCAGCAGAAAAGTATAAAAACGAAGGATAGAAAGTAAAGCAATATTAATATGCTGAGCTGTAAAAGGCTCAAATCAACGACTTCTGACATTGCCAGTCCTGCGGATGACCCACTACTACTATGGACTACTGGACTATATTGGACTATTTTGCTTAATTCATGCACCTACAATATTTAAATGACAATGAAATACTCATCTCTGCCAAAACTAAACAAAAAGGGGGATATAAATGAACAACCATTTTGTATCTGTATATTCAAAATAGTTATAATAGATATACAGCTACTTCCTCTTAATTCAATGAATAGAAAGATTTGTACCAATAGTGTTTGTGGACAGGATATCATGTCTGCATCTGGTACTATGAATAACCACTAAGAAGACAACAATATGCAATGTATTATTTATTGAAACTGTCCTACTAATAGGTTTTGAAACTTTCTCATTGCCTTTTTTTTTTTTTTTTTTTGCGGAACCAGAGATTGAACTCAGGCCCTTGCGCTTGCCAGGGAAGCGCTTATTCCACAAAACCATCTCTCCAGCCCCTCTCATTGCTATTTGTTTCTCAATAAAATTATTTTAAAAATTTGCATTATGATTTCTACTCAATGAATATCACTTTAACACTGTTGTAAAGTCTGACCCTTATAACAAATGAGTCCCTTTAGTAGAAGCACAAGGGCTGTACTCAAGCTGGCTGACCCCAAACTTATGATTTTCTGCAGTCCCTGTGGTCTAGTTTACAGACTTTCACAATTTCAGTTATCAACTGCTTGCCATCAGTTGTGAATAAGTGTGCTAAGACTTTTATTGTTACATAAGAAAGACTTTTACCAGATTAATTTCTGGATTGATCAAAATTTTGCAATCTTTGTTCTGAAGCACAAGTTTTGAGGATCTTTCAATAAATTTCATCATGACATCTTTGTGTGTCAGCCTTATGTCCCAGGAATAATACTCATTTAGTATAATTCCCTTAGAATATGTGAGTTATTGTTCAACAGTCTTTCAGTTGCAAGTCAGAAAACCAACTCAAACAGTCTTAATTGAAAAAAGGATCAACTGGCTAAGTTCATATGATGATAATAGGGTACCATCTAGAGATCAGATCACTGTTCTCAAGATTTTATTTCTTTGCAAGTGTAATATCAAAGAGGAGAATATACCTGCTGTTATGCTGTGGATTCTGAGTGTCCCTGAAAACCTTCTGTGTTGAAGATTCAGTGCCTAGCCTCTGTTGGATACTGGGAAATAGTAGAAATTTTAGTGCTGGAGCGTGGTTGCCAGGAGCCGATCCCTGTGTGTCCTTGAATGGCACATTGCACTCCTGCTGCGCATTCTCTTCATCTCTCTATCACTCTACTGACTCTCCCACCACATGGTGAGCACCCTCCTCTATCACGTGCTCTTAACCACCTTGGTACCTCATGGTGCTCTGCAGTTCCAGAGGTAACAGGGCTAAGTCACTATGGACTAAAACATCTGAAACTAGATTCAGATAATGTTTCCCTCCTGTTAAATTGTTTTTCTCAGATGTTTTGTCACAGAAATTGAAAGCTAACACAAATGTGTTTTAACTTCTGTACACTGAATTGAACGGAGAGCTTAATATGAAGCAGATTAGCTCATATTGGCCTTTCAATTCAATTGCAGTGGAACAAGACACTGTGATTGTTCGTCTAAGCAGAACAACATGGTACCAAAAAAAGACAGAGAGAATAGATCAGAAAAGGCCACTGTGGACGAAAATCGCCTACATATATTTTGATGCATAGCTACTGAGCCTACCTCAGGCTCTATTTAGACAACCCTGCAGGCTTTAGCCTGAACTAGATATAAAGAAATAATCTAAAGGCATTAGTGGTCATTTGTGGCCAACCTATGGCAATGTATGCTTCTGGGTTGCTTGAGTCACTGAAAGTCTTAAGAGGTTGCCATTCTGGCCTGGGCAGGCATTTTTATCAGTTGACACAATCGCTTGTTGTAGTTTTACTTATTTTCTGTATTTCTAGGGCCATCATAGTCCAAGCACAGATTCAGCCTTTGTTTATTTCCTAAATCCCACTGTTTTATGTTGGTACATTTGAAAGCTGGGAAAAATGAATCCCACAACCAGGAGCTGAGGGGCACGCACAACATCCCATGTACTTAGATGCTTGTGCTCTAGCTAAATATTCATCTTTATTTTATTACATATATATATATATATATATATATATATATGATGTATAAAAATAAAAATTGCAATTTCTCATTTAAGTTTAAATAAATAATACATTTAAAATATTATTGCACGTCACTCCAGGAAGAATCCAGGGAAAAAAATTGTGTGTGTGTTCAGAAAAGTGAGATTCAGAAGCCTTTTTTTAATCAAAAATCAGGAATTTTGTCCCACTTTTGGGAATTCTACACATCAGGCAATAGGTGATTTGGGGATACATACTGTCAGAGAACATAGACTTAGTGCTCCACTACTTAAATTGATGTTGAAGTTATTCCTTTGCACCTCAGTGTTTCATCTGAATAATAAAATTAATAATGCTTACCTCTTATGACCGGTGTGAGGTTCATGTGGAATCTCAGCTTGCTTGGGGTGTGGAAAACACTAAATGCCTTCTGGGTTTCACCTCTCCATTTCCATCTCCCTCTCCTCCGTGTGCGTGTGTGTGTGTGTGTGTGTGTGTGTGTGTGTGTGAGAGAGAGAGAGAGAGAGAGAGAGAGAGAGAGAGAGAGAGAGAGGCAGAGACAGAGAGACAGAGAGAGAGAGAGACAGATTAGGGACTAAAACCAATCCCTTGTGTAGAGCTACTTCCCAGCTTCTTTTGTAATTTTGATTTTGCAACAGGGCCTCACCAAATGGCTAGCTTTTTGACTAGGCTTGAATTTGGAGTCTTCTCACTTCAATCTTCCAGAGTGTTGGATTACAGGTATGTGAGAATATGCCAGCTTTGGGCCGGTGAGATAGCTCAGTGACATAAGTGCCTGCCTGGAAAGTGCAAGGTCCTGAGTTTCATCCCAGGTACCAAAAATAAATAAACAAACAAACAAACAAACAAACAAATAAATAAAATATGCCAGCTTCAGTATTGATTTTAGTTAGCATTTTTCAAATGCAGTTTTTATTCAGTCACATCCTGTGTTGTTCCTGTGTTAGGAAAGTGGTGATTCGCTTGTTGCTGAATTCACAAAAGTAAACACAGTTTAAGGTTATTTATAGACACATAACTAATTGAACTTTGTATTCCAGAAGGTGTCATGAATGTTCCTTTTCCAGAGTTACTTTTGTACTCCTTGCTGGGATAAAATACTTGATACCCAAAACTAAGGAAGGAAAGGATTATTTGGCTCACAGTTTGTGGAGGTTTCAGTCCATACTCAGCTGGCTCCCAGGGAGAATGGCACATGGCAGAGAGCAGCAGTTCATGGAAGCAGAAAACAGTGAAGAGCCAAGGGAAGGACAGTAGCTGTGGCTTCTACCTAACCTCTCTCCCCTCCTTATATTATAAGCAGGCTACCATGGCATGGGTGTAGAAGTCACACAATGTCATTGCCCTCCTCTTGGGTGGGATGAGGATGTTTACAATTTAAGAATCATGGCTCTCTGCTGAGTCACTTAATTAAATTTCTAAATTTCTCAAGTTGACACAGTGTATCAATGAGTACAATCCACCCCTTAACTTGGCAACCAGCTTCTTCCTTAAATCAGTGTCCTGGTGCACAGACATGCTTGTTAACATTTTACAACTTGAACATTGTATTACATTAGAACCGTGACATTCTGCCCCTGCTGTGCCAAAGGGTCTGCTGTGCTGGCCCCACCCCCGGAGCACACTGAGATGGAGATTGAGACTAGGCATGGTGACATGCCCCTATAATCCCAGCACTTGGGAGTCTGTAAACAGGTGGATCACTATAAGTCCAATCTACTAGTGAGACCCTGAACATCCTGTAGATCCTTTCCTAAAAAAAAAATTAAAAAAAAAAATTAAAAAGGTACAAGCAGCCGGACACAAAGCATTGGGACCAAAGCAAGTCCAAAATCCAGAAGTGCAAGCTTTAGGTCCTGTAGTTCCATGTAGAACATCCAAATGTTATATAGAATAGAATTTCACACAGAATACTGCAATGCAAAGTCCTATACCTATATTATTAAAGACTGGGACATTTGCTTGCAGTAAGTTTTATTTCTAAAAATATAGGTCATAAACTATATACTTCTTTGATTTATTAAATACCCTAAATTGCATTTGAGAAATGTCATAATTTGTATTTTTATTCAAAATAAGTTAAAATATTTTCTTTCTCATGTCTACTAAATATTTTGACAAATTTTAACAATTAGCCATGTGGACTGCACTAATTTATACACTGATGTTACCTATGATGAATATATCACCCAATGGTCACCATGAACAGTATTTCATAGATAATACTGAAATCTAACAGATAATTTAAAAGACATATGTCAGTATTTATAGTGATAAAAGATCAGCCTTTTAGTAGTTGTACTACGTGCTTTCCCTGTAATTGTTTTTAATATTTAATTCTTACTACGGTTTACTTTATATCCTTGTCACTGTTTTAATGCTGTTCCTTATCACTTTAAAATGTAACAATGAACCATATTAATCTATTGTTCGCTTCTTCTCTCCCTTTTTCCTCCTTCCTTTCATTTCATTTGCAGATTTCTTCTAAAGTCAATGCTTCCTCATTGTCCTCTCTAAATAAACGCTTTTTACCCACTTTCATGTTAAGCAAATAACATCACAGTATTTTCTTCAGATTCTGCTCCTGGCTTCACATACAAGTCGGTGCAATTTCAGCCACGCATATCTTGCTTGCCTCTCCCACAGGCACTTCATAACCCACCTGGTCCTCACTTCCTACTTTCATTGTGCTTTTTGCAAAAGAAGATAAAGAATCTCTATGTGACTCCTTTAAGTCATTACAGAATATGATGAAAAAACATTTAACAAATTAAAATATATTTTAAAAATAGGCATTAAGAATTATATAATTCTTATGTTTACACATAAGTCCAGAAATCTAACCAAATACAACTTTGTAGCAGGACAGTCCTGCAACATTCCTTTTCCTGTCTCTTGCGTTCATTCACCATGCCCTTCTTTTGAACAATCATCTACCTGAGAGACAGCACCACAGCAACTGCTTGTCAGAGAGCACTTTGGCCAAGCAATGGCCATGACTCATCCACATGGCTGATACTGACAAAGGATCTACAATCTGAGGTACAGGATCTCAGGATAAATCCCAAGGGGATTTGACTGACCTTATCAGATCCAAAAGCTACAACTCTTTTTGCATAGGTCTTGCTTTATCTTGGTCTTAAACAACCAGCAGAAAAGTATAAAAATGAAGTATAAGGAGTAAAGCCAAGGTGTTATGTTGAGCTGTAGGAGACTCTTGTCAGCAATTTCTGACATTGCCAGTCAAGTGGAAGACCCAATACTATTATGGACTACTGGACTCTTTTAGAATATTTTGCTGGGTTAACATACCTATAATAGTCAAATGATGGAACTAAACAAAAAAGGAGATACAGATGAATGTCCATTTTGTATCTATGTATTCAAAATGGTTAGGATAAATATATAGTTATATGCTCTTAATGAATAGACGGATTTGTTCTAAATAGTGTTTGTAAATAGGATATCATGTCTGCATCTTGTACAGCAAATAACCACTAGGAAGAGAGTATGCAATGTGTTAATTATTGGAACTGTCCTACCAATTTGATTTGAAACTGTCTCATTGCTATTTGTTTCTCAACAAAACTATGGGGAAAAAAGAAGATAAAGGATCAAGTGAAGGAGAGAGAGAGGGAAGCGAGGGAAGTGGATGCAGAAATAATCAAAGGTGTTTTATATTAATGATCCAATTTTGCATAATGAAAGCAGTTGTTACATAGTGCAGGCATGCCCTAATTAAAGAAAAATTAAAGTAGATGAGATTAGTGCAATACCAAATAAACAAATAAATAAAATGGCCATTTTACATCTTATCCAGGAGTTAATAATATTTAAGATTTAATTTACTCCAGAAATGTTTGATAAATACATGAATAAAAACAATATTGCCTTAAAGTTCTCCAAAACCTTTTAGAATTAAGTATTATAATACAATCAAAATAATTCTTTGATAGCAGCAAGATAATTTCAATGAAAGTAAGCAAGGTGGAGAAACATGATTCCAATGAGGCAGTATCTGGGAAAAGTCTAGTTTACTGATTAAAGCCCACGTCTCCATTCATCGGATGGACTTTGTAGTTTCATAAAGTATAGAGGTGGCTAAGAGTGGACAAAGAATGAACTATTGAACTTGTGGAGAACAAGTATGCTTAAATCCCATGAATTGAAATTCTGATTTCCTTACAACTATTATCTTGGTAAGTCAAAGGAAACTGCAAATTCCACTCCGCCAGAAAATGATGGCACATTAGTTGGCCCATCTGATAGCTAACAACGAAAGGCAGAACCTGCCTGGATGTTACACTTTAAGAAAAATGCACTTCACTGGGCACCACATGACACTGCAAGGAAGCACGAATTTTTTTTTTCTGCGACCGTACACAGGAATCTTACTCAGCTCTTTGCATTCTTTCAAAAGAATTGAAGTTAATCCAAACATGCACGCTCTGCTTATTTCACAGCATTCCTCGGAGATACAGTTCTCTCTGCTAGTTTCTGCACGCGGGGATGCTGCAGTAGGTTCAGGAGTCGGCGCTCCCTGCTGCTACTTCCTTGTATGCAGGACGGAATATTCTCAGCGGGTTTTCTTCACATGACTTAATAAATCCTGGTGCTCATCTGCGGAGCTCTTTCCACACCGCCCGCCTGCCAGAGTGCGCGGAGGGCACGGCTGTGGCGAGGACGTGTCAGGACATGGTAAGGATGCCGAGTGTGGCTCAGGGGCTGGGCTGTATTTTAAACCCCAACAAGGTGGGGCAAAGCCTTCATCCTGCTGTTCTATATTTGCCTGAGCATCAGGCCACTTTTGAGGTTTCTGGGATTCCCAGAATTCTCTTGCTTTTCAAACTGGCATTGTTTCTATTTCACACCAAGTCAAATAGCATTTTTCTAGATATATTGGTTATTAATAAACTTTTTAAAGTCAGGAAACTAGCACTGCAGATGGTAATTTGTAATAGTGGTTTCATGTTGGGAGTGCCTGTCATTGTGGTATTCTGAATATGGGCGGCTTGTCATGACATGCCAGT
>NW_004524807.1:1201097-1207272 GCF_000260255.1 Octodon degus
TGTTTGTAAGTAGGATCACAAGTCTGCATCTTGTACAGCAATTAACCACTAAGAAGAATATATGCAGTGTATTATTTGTTGAAACTGTGCTTTCGATTTGATTTGAAACTGTCTCATTGCTATATGTTTATGAATAAAACTTTGAAAAGAAAAAAAAATAAAGTCAGGAAACTATAAAGATAAATAATCTCTACTGACAATCTTAAATGAACTTACTAAAAGATTGTTGCAGTCAGGGGCTTGCAAGGGGAACAGCATTTAATACAGGATTTATAAGATTATTTTATAATTGTTACCCAAAGAGTCATATACAAGAGAATACAGGAAGTCTGTCCACACACTAAGACCCCAAGAGTTGAACTGAGGGCCTGTATCCTAACGTCCTGCATGAGTCCAGCTGAAGACCTAGAGCTCATAAAAATGTCTCCCACGAATCCAGCTGGAGACCAAGAGCCTGTGACAATGTCTCATGCCAGGTTCTTTCAAGGATCTACACTGGGAAAACCCCGAAGTCACTTGTGGGAGCTAGAAAGTTTGTGCCAGCAGGATGGATGATCTGTGCTACCAGGCTGAGAGATCTAAACTGGAGCCAGGAAGTGATGCTCAAGATAAGAATCAGAGATCCCCCAAACTACCACAGCCATTCTCAGTGACAATGAAGTCCTGACTCCTCCAATGATGAGAACAGCTGAGCTTCCATCAGTAAAGCTAGAGGAAAAAGCTTCTTCAGGAAACTGAGCATTGCACCACCTTCCACTCTGGATCCAGGAAGCAATGCTCACAGTGAGGACCCGAGCTCCCTGAAAGTGAACCCTAGACATTTCCAGTGACAGTAAGCTTCAGACTCCTTCCAAGATGAGAACAAATGAGTTCATAAGGAAAGCCAGTGTGACAAGGTCCTCCAAGAGAACCAGCAGCAGCCCCAGGAGAACCAAGAGCTCTAATGTCTCCCAAAAGCTTCTCCCTTCTTCTCCAGATCTGCCTCTTATGCTGCCATCAGTAATCCTCATGTGGGTCTACCATGCAACATCATGGTGGTTCAGTTCAGCTGAGTGTTACAAGATTGATCACCTGTTATCAATCCACCACAGAGATAAAAACCAACATGCAGGGAAATAAGAGGATTCATAATCTTTATGTAATCTAGTGGCTCAGTATGTGAAGATCCTCAGACTGTTAATGTCTTTGACTAGGGTATGCCACCCATGACATAGTAGGAAATGCCTACACAGTAAGAGCATATTACTTTTCCAAAAGAAAGCCTGAAATTCAAAACACATTGACTTTCAAGTTCTTCTGGAAAGGGAATATAGATCTATACATATATGTTAGGCTATCTTTATCTATATACACTTAGTTGAAAAATTACTATGGCATGACAAGATTAAAAACATTTAAAATTTTGAATTATGACAGAATCCCATTAAAAACATGAATGTGTGTACATACAGTGAGAGTGGCTTTACATATAAGAATGGAAACAATACTAGTATAGAAATGTATGCTAGTATATTGTGTGCTCTCTTCTATTTCTGTATGCAAGTCAGCTTCTGTATATTTATGTTCATATGTGTTTGGGCAGTGGTGTCATGCAGGGAAGGTACATGGGAAGGGGACCCTTACTATTCTCTCACTATAAGTAAAATTATTTTTAATTTGCTACCATGAATGCAAAATTTAGAGAGAATTGTCTGTAAGGCAGACATTGGAATGTGTTTTATTTGATTTTTTCATTTAATAGTTTTTGAAATTTAGAAATTATGTCATTACCAATGCAAGAGTCTTTTCTTTTATTCTCTCTCTCTCTCTCTCTCTCTCTCTCTCTCTCTCTCTCTCTCTCTCCTTACTGCAACCGGAATTGAACTAAGGACCTTAGTCTTTGGAATTTACATGCTTTCAAATTTACTTTAATTTGCATTTAACCCTCTGAATTTTATAAAGTTGATTTAAAAACACAAGACTCAACGTGGGAAAAATTTCCATTTTCAACTGAATAAGATTATAAAATGACTTCATCCTCTTAAGCTACATTAAAAAGAGAGGCACTTTTAAACTCAGTAAATTGTATTCATATGTTTAGTAAAATGTATGTCTAGAAAAGTGTGCTGCGTACATAGGAGCACAGAAGAGAGAAGAAACGTGTCTGGGGCCTCCTAGTGCCCCGCTGACTCCCTGCCCACTGTCATGGTGGAAACACTTCTGCTCTACCTCATTTTTAATCTGTGGACAGGACACCTCCTCACAGGGTTACAGTGAGATGTGTGCAGTTCACTAAAGAGCCAGTGCAAATCTCTCTAAAACTTCTCTAAAGAAAACTGGATAGCCCCAAGCACAATAGAGTTCATTTTAAAGAAGAAATGAAAATACTCTTGCTGAGATACCTCGGATGTAGTCAAAACATTGGAAAAATAAATGCATGCACCTCACAATAAAGCAAACAAGGAGAGCCAGGGTAACCTGATTAAGTTTATGTTTTATAACACACAAGTAAAAATTTTTGGAGAAGAATCTTTATAAACATAGAGGTACAATTATGGAATATCATGCATTGGTTTAAAAATTAAAGATAATTAGTAGTGTAATACACAGAAATTGTAAGACATGAGTAACACAATAAATGATCCAGATTTATATCTATATATTTATATTTATATCTATATCAGGCCATAGATCCAGAGAGAGCAATGATTTCATTTAAAGAGCAATTTGTGAAGCTCTAATTTTTAGGGGACCACTCATAATACTCTGAAAAATTGATGAGTTCTCCATAATAAACATCAGGAGACTTATTAGTGTAGGGTGCATGAGAAGAATACAAATTAGGAGAAATGCTGACTGCTGCATAAACTATTAAAGATAAAGATGGAGTTGCCCACGTATTCAAAATAATGCAGGGAGAACTGTGAATTTTGCAATTCAAATGTTTTTAAAAGAGTATGTCTATGATAGTTAATCAGCTCAATCAAATATTAATAGTTTCTTATTCAGAAACTATTAATTGACAGAAATAGTGATCATGGTAATTTGGATATTAAATATAGATCATGGTAATTTGGATATTAAATATACTAACGAATAATTACATGACAAACGTTACTTTTATGTGTCAAATTGGCTGGCCAGGCATGCCCGGACAGTTGGTGAAGTATCATCCTGGGTATTTCTGTGAGACATGACATTTCTAGGAGACATTAACATTTTACTCAGTAGACTGATAAAACAGACTAGCCTCCTAGATGATTTCAGGGACCAGTTAGTATCAAAAGATTGAATAGCGAGAAGTGCTTTCTGCCTCATTGTTTTCTGAGACTTTCCCAACCCTATTTTAATATTACAATAGACAAGGGGGGATTATAGCTCAGCAGCACAAGCACCTGCCTGGCAAGTGCAAGGTCCTGAGTTTGATTTTGGATAAAAAAAACAACAAAAATAAAACAAACAAACAAAAAACTCAAAAAAGTTACAATAGATGAACTAGGAGCCAAGTCATTTCAGTGTAATCAACCATCTATAGATTCTATTATTTTTAAGTGTACTGTTTTTTTTCTTCAACAATAATTAGAAATTTTAGCACTGTATATTTAAAAATATATTTGTAGGGCTTGGAAGATAGCTCGGCAGTCTCAGCACCTGGCTGGCAAATCTAAGGACCTGGCTCCAATCCCCGGTACTGCATGCTGTGCCAGCGCTGGAACCAGCACAGCATGCTGGCCAACAAAACCAGATGTGGTGGCGCAGGCCTATAATCGCAGCGCTGGGAGGCTGAGGAAGGAGGATCACTATGACTCAGAGCTGAGTAGTGAGACCCTGTTCCAAATAAATAAAAATATATTTGTATCATATATCCCATTTTATCTGTCCTCCACTAAGTTATATCTCTCTAATAGTAGGGAATATACTAGTTTCATTTCAGTGCCTCTAATGGGACCTCACACACACACACACTCACACACACAAAGTGTTTACTAAGTGTAAAATGAGTGACCTTTCCCTGTGGTAGATGTGAGCTATCATGCATGAAACAATAGGCCATAGCCTTCAGCATGTAAATACATATGTAATCTATATAATGGGATAGTATTCAGTGTTCAGAAAACATGATGTATCAGCAATAAAAGGAAACTTAAAGGGCTGGGAAGATGGCTCAGCAGAATAAGCTCTTGCTTGGCAAACACAAGGGCCTGAGTTCAACCCCAGGTTCCACAAAGAAAGAAAAGAAAAGAAACTTAAACCCATATAAATAATTAATATATTACTATTATTATTATTAATATTACTAATATTAATTTTATGATGTTATAACACTAATTTTTATTATACTGATGTATATAATATTAGTGTGATCACAAATTGCAGTGAATGTTTAAATTATATTTGTAAAATATTACAATAAAGAGCTCATTGTTTTCAAACCACTCCCCCTTGCCTGGAACGCGCTTACTGCACCGTTCTTAGCACTTTGCGAGCCGGTTCTGGAGTCCTCTTTCACGACCTCTTCAGCTGTGCTGCGATGGCTGCCTCAGGCAATGGGCTCCAGTCAGAACACTTACATTTCGTAATCACTTTGGCTTTGAAGAAGAGCCACAAGTTCCACGTTGCCATGCTAGTTGAAACAGGTAGGTGAGGAAACCGCTCAACATTCCTGAGTCCTTCTGTCGGAAGGCATCTGGAGGCAGCTTTCACCAAATTTTGATCACATCTCATAAAGGTATTCGGGAAGAAGAACTTCCAGGATTGCATCAGAAAGTAGCAAAAAAGATAAAATAAGTGGGATAGAAGAAAAGGAACATGTCTTTTACTGTAATATATATTTTAAACATTTAAACAGACATTATTTTTATCTCACCCTATAAATAATAATTAGATAACTAAAATATACAGTGAAATAAAGATATTTGTCTTTCCTTTACAAGTACTTAATCTTTGAATATCTGTAATAATTGGGAGCTTATAAAGGGAGAAATACATATTTTCTCAGGTCAGTAAAACAGTTATATAGCTTTGAACATCCCTAATCTGAAAATCTGAGACCCCAACATTTGGGGGCACCATTACAATTCTCAAAATGTTTCAGAGTTAATAACATTTAGGTTACATCCCTATATTCAAATGGTGAAATTTAAAGGTATTCCAAAGATCTGAAATTCTCCAAAATCTGAACTAGTTTCAGCCTCCAGGAGTGTGGATAACATAACCAAACTGCAGAATTAATTAAAGAAATCAATAGAAAACACTGGCATAATCAAATGAATGTATACAGCGTCATTTTTCATTGTCTTTTTCATTTTCATGTCCCCAGGGCACAAAACCTGAGGACACCTGCAATTTAAAGGATTAAAGGTTAACTGAGTCCACAGTCACTGACTTCCAGGCAGGAAGAGTCTGGGAGAGGAGACAGGCTCCCCTCACTCACCTCACAGCAGTCATGAGGCAGATAGAAGGGGGTTGCTGGCAAGCGTGACATGTACCCAGAGCCCGCGCCCCTCATTTCCAGCCTCCTAGAAGCAGACTGCACCTCCCAGCAGTACCAAACACCCTTAAAAGCCTCATCTCTGACTACATGAGATTTGGGGGGTAACATTCCAGATCCTAGGCACAGCATTCACTTATTCCTTATTAAAAATGTACAGTGGGGCTGGCCAGATAGCTCAGCAGATTAAAGCACCTGCTTAGGCAGATGCAGGGGCTGGGGGTTCGATGCCCTGAGGGGCATGCTGAGCTGGCTACCTAGTTGGGGTGTGGTGGCATGAGCTGGCAGTTCCAGCGTTTGGAAGGATGAAACCAGGAGGATCACTATGAGTCTGGTCTGTATAATGAGACCTTGTACTAAATATATTTTTTGAAAAAGTACAAAAATCTTCCTAGGTTATCTTGTCACTAGATAATACACTGAAATGAAAGGCTATGAATTCTTGTTATAAAGAAGACATAATGTGGTTGCTTGAAGTGTTAAGTATTAAATGATAATATTGCTATTATGAACTTAAAGTACTGAAGATGAGTCTCTTTCTCCTTGTCTTCCTTTACGTCTTGGAGAATATAGACACTGCCATTTATTTATTTATTTATTTATTTATTTATTTATTTATTGCGGAACTGGGGATTGAACTCAGATCCTTGCATTTGCCAGTCAAGCTCTTATCCTACTGAGCTATCTCCCCGGCCCCTATAAGGT
>NW_004524807.1:1207372-1213699 GCF_000260255.1 Octodon degus
CGCTCTAGAATATGCTTCCTGCCATAAGGTATTGCTTTACCATGGCCCCAAAGCAATAAGGCCAAGCAACCATGTACTGAAACCTCTGCAACTGAGCCAAAATAAACCTTTCCTCCTTATAAGCTGTTTGATTATCTCAAATATTTTTTTACACTGACAGAAAGCTAATATACAGAAGGATTTTTTTTTCTCCAAATGCCTTCAGGCCAGGTTTGGTTGCCTGGAGTGCTGTGGGGATCGAACTACAGCAACCTGAAGCTGACAGCTTTGTGGAAGCAGCCACTTAAAGGACTGAGCGAGGGCCAGGGCCCCGATGCTGCCATTTAGATTAAGCTCCAGTCTTTTCTTTGGAAGGTGGAGGCCCAGAAAAGTAAATACAATTTTAAAAATAACGGAGTTTAGTAAGAAAATACGAAATTTCAGTACACTGATCTGAAGTGCCGCTGTAAGAACCACTTCTTTGAAGATATGGGCTTTGCCAATACAGCAGATAGGCAGCAGGTCTGCTCACGCAGCCCAGACCAGGCAGCCTTCCTGAGAGCCTGTGAGGTAGAGCCTCCCCACAGCAGGGTCACTGACAGAGAGAAAGAACGTTGCAATTGATTTTGTGCTTCCCTCTGGTCAAGACTCAGCTCCTCGAGGGAGCCCCCCTCCCACATTTGTGGGCTGAATCTTGAGCTCTATCAGAACTTGCTCAGTTACAGGCATCCCAAGCCCTAGTTCAGTGGATTAAAGCACCTGCAAGCAGGCACAGGGGCCGAGGGTTTGATCCCCGGGCATATCATGCCTGCCACGACCCTGGGGCACGCTGAGGCGATTGGCCATGGTGGCGCAAGCCTGTAATTCCAGCTCTTGGCAGGCAGTAAACAGGCGGAGTCCCATCTAGTAGTGAGACCCTTCTCTAAAAAATACAAAAGAAGAACAAACAAACAAGAAAAAAAAAAAGTACTTCAATCACACCTGCAAGAAGTGGGTGCCCCGCAGGCGTGGGGGCACAGCTCTGCAAGTCAGCACTCTGGAAGGTAGAGCAGGAGGATCACAACAAGTCTGAGGGCAGCCTGAGCTCCTTAGTGAGTTCAAGGCCAACCCGAACA
The DNA here is from genome assembly GCF_000260255.1 of Octodon degus. NCBI lineage: Eukaryota > Metazoa > Chordata > Mammalia > Rodentia > Octodontidae > Octodon > Octodon degus. The sequence goes on from NW_004524807.1 coordinate 1,208,467, forward strand.
ACAACAAAAATAAAGTTTTTCTTTGAAAATTTAAAAACAATTGCATAATGATCCCATTCTCCACAGGGAATGTGTATCTTGATACTTATTTTTAATATTTCCAACCTGCTCTTCAACACCCATCTGCTCATTTACAGAAGCTTTGTTTTTTCTTCTAAAATGTACCAATTAATTTAACCAATAACAAAAGAAAAAAATAGATGCCTAGGTGTGGATGGCTTGCCAACCAGGAAAAAAGGAAGTGCAACTTTCCAGCCTTTCCTGGACTCAATTTTTTAAACTTAATTTTTACAAGTAATTTAAACCTTTAAAGACTATAATACTGTTCTTTCTCGGTTAAACTTCGCCATCTAGTGGCTACTCTGAAAATACTTTTTTTTGCGGGGGGGGGGGGCGGCAGGAACTGGGATTGAACTCAGGTCCTAGCGCTTGCCAGGGAAGGGTTTATTCTACTGAGCCATCTCCCTGGCCCCTGAAAATACTTTATAGAAGCGGTTTTTCTTTAGCATTTAAATTTTGTGAGAAGAATCCAGTGTGCAGAGTGAAATTTCATCATTGCCCTAACATAATCAATACAAACACTCATTTGTATTAGCAGTGCTGTCTTACAAGGAACAGCAGATGAGTCCTTTACCCCACACATTGACTGCTCCTGATAGAAACACCAACACTGCCTATATTCTGCCAGTCAGAGGCCTCGCACTCCTCACGGAGCGCACACTCAGGTCCGAGTGGACGGTCACATCTTCGTAGCATCACCTGACCAAGACATAATGGAGTGAGATTTCAAACTCCATCTAATAAGACACTAAGCCTGAGTGCTTTAGAACTTAAACATGTTCTTTGCCTAAAGTTTTCTTGCTATCTTTGTATGTGAAATGTATTTGTCAAATAACTGAAATATATCACCTTAATTTTGTGCTAAGTTGACAGAAAATGAATACATAAGTCTCACAATTTATAAACAAGTTCTGTTTCAGGAGAATATTTTTATATCGGATTCATTCTTAAATCTGAAAAAGTGAATCCTATACACCTTTGATACAAATGCACAAAGTAAAACATAAAACACACACACCCAAACTCCATAAACAAACGTTTTGTTACTTTTACAGTTGCCTGAACACGGTGGACAAGTACACGACAACAACTGGTGCTATCTAGGGGACTGCATGGCGTGAACTGAGAGGAGCGCTCCCAACCGCAGGGCGGAGGAGGGTAGCGGACAATAGTGGAGCAGCTTCGGCTGTCTTTTTGCCTTGTCTGATCTCTCGATTCTCTCTTCTCTGGGTTCCGTGGTTGTGCCTTTGGGCTTCCTAGCAGTGCCCCGCAGTGCGTTTCCTGCCGCTTCCATCCTGGGCCCTGGTCGAACACTGTGCACTATCGCACTGAGCAGCGAGCTCACCCCAGCACAACTGCCACAACCTCTGGCAGGCATATGAACTACTTCCGTGATTTTCCTGCATCTGCAAATGTTCATGCCTCAAAGTCTGTTAGTATCTGTGGCAGTTCACTACTGGAATGTTCAAAATGGAGCGTTTTCTGTAGTAGAGATGGTACTAGTATATGCTAACAACGGAAGGACAATACTATCATTTTAAACTGTTCAAGGACTTTAAACATTTTTTCAAACAAACTACAACAAAAGACAAAAGTAAAACTGTGTAGTTACTTTTCACTTGTAGCTGGGACAAAATACCTGATGCCAAGAGTTAAGGAAGGAAAGGTTTATTTAAATCACTGTGGTGGAGGTCTCAGTCCCTACTCAGCTGGCTCCAAGGCAGGGGGGCACACAGCAGGGGGCAGCAGTTTATGTTAGTGGAAAACAGCAAAAGTAGTAAGAGGAAAAAGGGAGGAGCAGTGTGAGCGAGCTAACTTTCCTGCCTTATATTTCATGCAGGCTGCCTGCCCCAGAGTGGGTACAGCACTCACACCCACGATACCAACATTGAACCACAAATTAATCACTCTAGAAGCCCACTCCATGACTGCATGAAACTTTAGATGGACATCTAGACATAAACCCTAATAAAAACCTACTATGATTGCATTATCATTAGATATAGGTAATGCATTTTATTTATGAGTATCAGAGTGAAATGATATGAGAGATTATCACTAGATCAAGTAGTATTACTAGCTTTTTTGTAGTGGCCTTTTATAATGATAAATTATGCTTAAGGACAATTACTAATTGTTAAAAGCAATATTTTGACCAAAAATTAAGATGAAGGTGGAATGCTAAATTTTCTATACATGAGATTTAAATTAATGTGGTATTAAAGAGAATATCTTTTCCACTGAGCTTGTCCCTATATGTTCAGTATTATTGCAATCTGTTACCACTGCAGCTGTCTAAGAAACAGACCTTCACATCCTCAGGGAGAGAACAATTTGGGCAATTTAGGGAGGAGGAAATTTGGTAATAATGTACCTTATACTTATTCATTAGACATATGTTCATTACAACTTCTCCCTGGTAGATTTTGTGCTGGGCACTGGGGAAAGAACATGACTAAGTCAAGGTTCTTACGTGAACTTAGCATCCAGGGTGTAGACAATCAATCCACATGTAAGCAAATGGGTAACTGGGGAATAAAGCCAGCACATGACTGTGGGAGGCAAGACTACACATGGAAATTAGGTAACGAGTTTCCATGAGAAGGGGGCATCTGGGCAGAGACACAAGTGGAAAGAAAGAAAGAACCATCCCAACACCTGAGAAAGAGATCCTTCCAGCAAGAGTCAGAAAGCAAAAAGTTTCCAAAGGGAGATCTGTCTGGAAAAGTGTTTTTAAGCAAAATGGAGTAATTGGATCAAAGAAGTAATAGGAATTGATATTGGTTTAATAGGAAACACCTTTTCTCTTTTAAATTATGAAATATTTGTTTTTTTTTTACTTGATAAATTACTTTAAGAATTTTAATTCCTAAAAATTGCATTGGGCTATTACCTATTAAAGATGATGTAGACTATTAGATCTTAAATTACTTTTCAAAGTAGTTATTGAACCTAAAAGTAATAATATTCTGTAAAACTAAATTTCTTATTTAAGAGAGACTACTATTCCTGGGGGTTAGGCAATCTGTATTTCAAAAAAATTCCTACTTGGAGCCAATGCTGCTCCTTTGTGAAGCAATTTGGTACCAAGTGGAATCCAGTGTTTCTCAACTTTTTGTGTGTACATGTTAAAAGTGAAGATTTTATTCTGTAAGATACAAATATAGGTAATTTAGCCATAATTTTAGATGTTTCTGATGAAATTATCTTCCTCACTATTGTAGAGATTCTGGGGGAGAGATTGCTAAAACATTACCAATATTTTAATTGGCTTTTATCTATTGTCTCAGGTACTCTTCACTCATAGCTGGAACAAATACCCGACACCCAAAATGAAGGAAGGAAAGGTTTATTTAGCTCACAGTCACTGGAGGTTTCAGTCCATACTCAGCTGGCTCCAAGGCAGAGGGGCACATGGCAGAGAACAAGGTTTCATGGTGGCGGCAAAGAGCAAAAGAAGAAAATGGAAGAGTAGCAGCAACAATGACAACAGAGAAGTCTGTCTCTCTGTCTCTCCTTTATTACGTTCAGGCTGGGTGTAGCAGTCATGCCCATAATCCCACAAGTACCAAGACCAATAATCCCAGTGGATCATGAGTTAAACACAAACTCTAGAAGTCCCTGACCCATGACTGCATGAGGTTTTGGGGGGACAATTAGACACAAATCATAACATCTACATTTTTCATTGTCACAGAAATTGATAGCAAATATGGAAAAAAATCATTGGTACCTACATTGAGTGTTCATCAGAATAAAGTTTATTGAATGTCTCATCAATAAAAATTGCACAAGGTGTCTCTTCCAGAACCTACAGTGTGCAGACAAGTAATCCGAAAAGTACTACAGAGTTAATAGAAACATGGTTTAGGGAAGCAAACCGAAGCAGGGGCTGCGCTAACTGTACACAGGCTACATAGTATTCTCCCTATGCCTGAGCATTCTAGTCAGTAAAATAGAGATCATCCATATTCCATAAGTTTAAATGTAATGACATAAGAAAATTGAGCAGCATTATATCTGGAAATAAAAAAATAAAGAATGTTGTGCTATTGGAAACTGGTTACTGCAAGATGTTAAATAATTCCTTTTAATATTTTTAAATGAGGTAATAACATACTGGACAGTAAAAATAAGTGGTCCTTATGAGTTAGAGGAGCTTGTAAATGAACTTATAAATGAAGGTACATATATGTTAGCCCACTGTACCTTACACAGGTAAAGAGAGATACCTAAATCTACTCCACAATAGTCACCCTTCTGAACTGAAATATGTTCCCTCAAAATCCATACAAGATATGGCTGAAAAACATGATGAATTTGTATATTTTTAAAATGTAACACAGCAAAATGCACATTGCCATTTATCCCCCTCAAAAGAGTTGCCTTCGCTTCATACACAGGTCATTCTCCTTGCCACTTTCTTTTTTTCCATAATTTTATTGAGAAACAAATAGCAATGAGACAGTTTCAAATCAAATTGGTAGGATAGTTTCAATAATTAACACATTGCATGCATTCTTCCTAGTGGTTAATTGCTGTACATGGTGTGGACATGATATCCTGCTTACAAACACCATTAGAACAAATCCCTCTATTCATTAAGAGAATGTAACTATATAACTATCCTAACCATTTTTAATACACAGATACAAAATGGATATTCATCAGTATCCCCTTTTTTCGTTTAGTTATGTTATTTGAATTTTATAGGTGTGTCAACTCAGCAAAATATTCTAAAAGAGTCCAGTACTCCATAATAGTCATGAGTCTTCACTTGACAGGCAATGTCAGAAATTGTTGACCTGAGTCTCCTACAGCTCAACATAACAGCATGGCTTTTACTTCTCATACTTCATTTTTAAAATTTTCTGCTGGATGGTAAAGACCAAGATAAAGCAAGACATATGCAACAAGACTTGTAGCTTTTGAGTCTGATAAGGTCAGTGAAATCCCCTCAGGATTTATCCTGAGATTCTGTACCTCAGATTGTAGATCCTTTGTCAGTGTCTGCCATGTGGATGAGTCATGGCCATTGCTTGATCAATATGCTCTCTATGAAAGCTGAAAGAATGTTTTCTCTCCATGTGACTCTCCTTAGGCACACTCTACATCATTGATCACTTTCCTTTTTGGCCCTATAATCTCCTTGATCAGAAAATTTGGGACACTA
>NW_004524807.1:1214859-1216695 GCF_000260255.1 Octodon degus
CTCACCATACACAACCTTGAAGCAGGACAGTCCCACAATATTCCTTTTCCTGTCTCTTGCTTTCCTGCACCACCGCCTTCTTCTTGAACATCCATGTCCCAAGTCTTAATTGACCTTGGAAGGCTAGGGCCAAAATGTTAGCTTTCCTTGCGGCCCTCCTTTTTCTCTAATTTTGGTCTGCAAACATAGGTTATTAACCCTCCAGATAAGAAGCTTATTGTTATTACAATATAAACCAGGAAGTTCAGCTTAACCTCACTATCTGTCTGCATATCAAACATCTTAGGCATAACATTGAACAGGTATTTTTCATCAAGTATTGATATGTTGAACTTTAAGTCTCTACAGAATATGACAAAAAATCACTTAAAAATTAGAATATATTTTAAAAATAAGCATAAAGAATTATATAATTCTTATGTTTACACATAAGTCCAAAAATCTAGCCATATACAACCTTGAAGCAAGACAGTCCCACAACATTCATTTTCCTTTCTCCTGCCTTCATTCACCACCCCCTTCTTTTTGAACAATCATCTACCTGAGAGACAGCACGGCAGCAACTGGCATGTCATGACAAGCAGCCTGTATTCAGAAGTCCAAAATGACAAACGCTCCAAGCATGAACCTACTATTACAAATTGCCATCTTCAGTGCAGTTGCTTAGTTCATAGGTGTCAGTATATATAGTTAGTCAGGGCAAGAATCTTTCCAATTAAATGCTAGATTCAAAAATCTGGAGATTCTCAGGATCATTACCTTGCCCATCTTATACATATAACTGTATGACTTGTCACTGTCATGTTTCCTGGCTCTTCTTTCCATCTCTTAATTAGTTAGTCCTCGAGTTCTTGCTTTCCTTTTACTTGTATTATACCTTTCTATTTGTATTTCTTCTTTTGAGTTCTTATACTAGGAAAGCTATATGATATTTACACATGTGTGTCTGGTTTAATTCACTTTTCAGTATATCTTGAAGTGGCATCCACTTCAATATAAAGTTCGATTTTATCATTCTTAATAGCTGAATAATACTCCATTGGGTAAAAATACCACATCTTTTTCAACCATTCCTCAGGTGATGGGCATCTTGGTTGTTTCCAAGATTTGGCTATCACAATTTGTGCTGCTATAAACATAGGCACACATATATCACTATGATATGATGTTTTCAGATCCTCTGGGAAAATTTCCAGTAGAGGAATAGCTCGTTTAAATGGGATTTCCAGTCCAACTTTTCTAAGGAGTCCCCACACTGATTTCCATAATGGTTGCACCAGTCTACGTTCCCACTAGCAGTGGAGATGTTTTTTCCTTTTTCCCCACAGCCTCTCCAACACTTGTTGTTGGGTAATTTCTTTATGATAGCCATTCTTTCTGGGGTGAGATGATATCTCAATGTTGCTTTAATTTTCATTTCATGGATGGCTAGTGATGTGGAGCATTTTTATATATAGTTAATTTAATTTCATCCTCTGAGAAGTATGTGTTCAACTCACATGCCCATTTCTGGACTAGGTCTTTAAATTTTGGGGACCTAGTACTTTCTAGTTCTTTTTAAATTCTAGAGAGCAAACCTTTGTCTGGGTACTTACTTCTAATGTTTTTTTCCAAATTTGTGGGTTGTCTTTTCACTTTGTTGGTAATTTCTTTCGACAAGAAGAAACTTCTCAGTAAGAGCAGGTCTCATTTGTTAATTCTTTCAAGTGTTTCCCGTGCAATTTGGTTTTTGTTCATGAATTTTTTACCTATCCTATGTCTTCAAGATTTCCTCCTACTTTCTCTTCCAGGAGATTTAGTGTCTCTGTTTTAATGTTTAGATCTTTAATCCATTTT
>NW_004524807.1:1217405-1219334 GCF_000260255.1 Octodon degus
TGTAGAGGAATGCTATTGACTTTTGGGTATTGAGTTTATAACCTGCTATGCTACTGAATTTCTGTATTAATTCTAGTAGCTTCTTGGTGGAGTTTTTTTGGTCTTCCAAGTAAAGTATCATATCATCTGCAAATAATGATAATTTAACTTCTTCTTTACCTATTCTTATTCTTTTTATTTTTTTCTCTTTTCTAATGGATCTAGCTAATGTTTCCAGAACTATATTAAATAGAAATGGTGATAGAGGACATCCTTGTCTTGGTCCAGATCTAAGAGTAAAATATTTCAGTTTTTACCCATTTACAATAATGTTTGCCATTGTGTTTTCATAAATGGCTTTTGCCAGATTGAAGTAGAGGCCATCTACTCCAATTTTCTGTAGGACTTTGAACATGAATGAGTGTTAGACTTCTTCAAAAGCCTTTTCTGCATCAATGGAGATGATCATGTGTTTTTTAGTTTTCACTCTATGGATATAGTGTACTACATTTATAGATTTTTTCGAATATTGAACAATCCTTGCATCTCTTGGATGAATCCTACCTGGTTATGGTGTATGAACTTCTTGATGATTTGCTGTATTCTACTTGCTAGTATTTTATAGAGAATTTTGGCATCTATGTTCATGAGGGAGATTGACCTGTAGTTCTCTTTCTCAGTTGCGTCTTTCCCTGGTTTTGGTATCAGTATAATTCTTGCTTCCAGGAATGATTTTGGGAGGATTGCTTCCTTTACAATTTCATTGAAGAGTGTGAGGAATATAGGGAGTACATCCTCTGTATATTTCTTGTAGAATTCAGGTGTGAATCCATGTGGACCTAGACTTTTCTTTGATGGTAAGTTTTTTTTTATTACATCTTGTATTTCATTGGCTGTTATTGGGCTGTTGAGAATGGTTATATCTTGTTGATTCAGTTGTGGTAATTTGTACCTTTCTAGGAATCTGTCCATTCCTTCTGTCTTTTCCATTCTGTGAGAGTAAAGATTCTCAAAGTAGCTATTGATAATTTTCTGAATTTCCACTGGGCCTGTGCTAATTAGACCCTTTTCATTCCTTATTGCTTCTATTTGAATTTTTCCTTTCCTCTTTTTGATGAGGTTAGCTAGAGGCTTATCAATTTTATATAATTTTTCAAAAAACCAGCTTTTTGCTGTGTTAATTTTTTGAAATGTTTTCTTCATCTGAATTGAATTAATTTCTGCTCTAATCTTTATGATGTCTTCCCGTCTTTGGGCTCTGGGTTTGGTTTGCTCTTCCTTTTCTAGTTGTTGAAGGTGCAGCATTAGGGTGTTTACTTGTTCCCATTCTGTTTTCCTAATGTGTGAGTTCCCAGCTATGAATTTCCCTCTGAGAACTACTTTCATTGTGTCTCATAAATTCCGATAAGTTGTGCTTGAATTTTCATTGAGTTGTCAATATTGTTGAATTTCTTGTTTAATTTAATCTGTGACCCATTGGTTGCTAAGTAGGGTGTCATTTAATTTCCATGTATTTAGGTTTTTTTTTTTTTTCCGGTTTCTTTTGTCATTTATTTCGTTTTATTGCACTGTGGTCAGATAATGTACATGGGATAATTTTTTTCTTGCACATACTTAAGCATGATCTATGGACCAGTACGGTCTATTGTATAAAATTTCCCATGTGCAGCTGAGAAAAATGTGTATTCAGCTGTGTTGGGTGAAATATTCTGCATATGTCCACCAAGTCCATTTGTTTCGAGCTCTGGTTCAGTTCTGTTATTACTTTGCTTATTTTTGTTCTGGTTGACCAATCTTTTTGGGATGAGGTGGTGTTAAGGACTTCTATTAAGACTGTGGTATTGGATATTAGGTTTTTCATGTCGATTAAAATTTGCTTTACAGGAGTTCCGGGAGCCCCCAGACCCGGTCTTAGCCCAGGTCCGGTGAGTGTGCGGAGAGCTTCCTCTT
>NW_004524807.1:1222744-1223309 GCF_000260255.1 Octodon degus
GATATATGTGTGCCTATGTTTATAGCAGCACAATTTGTGATAGCCAAATCTTGTAAACAACCAGGATGCCCATCACCTGAGAAATGCTTGAGAAAGATGTGTTATTTTTACACAATGGAGTATTATTCAGCTATTAAGAATGATAAACTGCAAGCCTTTATATTGAAGTGGATGCCACCTGAACTTATACTCATAAGTGAAATAAACCAGACACACATGTGTAAATATCGTATAGTCTCCCTATTATAAGAACTCAGAAGAAGAAATACAAATAGAAGGATATAATACAAGTAAAAGGAAAGCAGGATGTCAAGGACTAACTAATCAAGAGAGGGAAAGAGAAGAGCTAGGAAACATGACCATGTCAAGCCATAGAGTTATATTTAAAACATGAGCAAGGCAATGATCCTGAGAATATTCAGAAGATTTTTTTAATCTAGCAGTTAATTGGAAAGATTCTCATCCTGACTATATATGCTGATACCTGTGAACTAAGCTACTGCACTGCAGATGGTAATTTGTAGTAGTAGTTTCATGTTGGGAGTGCCTGTCATTGTGGTATTCT
>NW_004524807.1:1223409-1224866 GCF_000260255.1 Octodon degus
TCCTAATCCACTGTGCCAGTCTATTTCTCTTAATTGGTGAATTGAGTCCATTTACATTGATGGTTAGAATTGAGATGTATTGACTTACGGTTGCCATATTATTTACCTGTTATCATTTATTCCTTTTTCCCTGTGTTTAATTGCTTACCCTATTTAGTTGGTTGCTTCCGATCTCATTCCTGGAGTTCTGATCATTTTGATCCCTCTCTAGAACATCTTTTAGTAGTCTGTGTAAGGTTGGCTTTGTCACCGCGAAATTCTTTAGCTGTTCTTTGTCATGGAAGCAGTTCACTTCTCCATCAAACTTGAAAGAGAATTTTGCAGGGTATAGTATTCTGGGCTGGAATTTGTTTTCATAGAGGACCTGAAGTACCCTGCTCCATGTTCTTCCTGCCTGCATGGCTTGTGAAGAGAAGTCGGCTGTAATTCTGATGGGTTTTCCTTTGAATGTGATCTGCTTCTTTTCTCTAGCGGCTTTCACTAGATTCTTCTTGTACTGAATTTCTGAGGTCGTGACTATTATATGTCTTGGTGTGCTTTTCATTGGATCGAGGTTCCTTGGCATTCTGTATGCTTCAGTTACCTGAATGTCAGATTGTTTCCTCATATTTGGAAAGTTTTCTGCTATTAATTCTGCCCATATTTTTTTAATGTCATTTGTGTTGAGTCCTTGTTTCTCATTGATGCCTATTAGTCTCACATTGTTCATCTTTGCATCATCTTGCAGGTGATGGATTATTCTTTCCTCCATCCTTGTTGTTTTTAAGAGATCTTTTCTTATCTTTTCGCTAGATACACCAGCATCTTCAAGATCTAAAACTCTGTCTTCACTTTCACTTAAAATGTTTTGCAAGCTTGTGATTGAGAGTTTCATTTCCTCTATATCTCTTTGACTCTGCTTCATGCTATGTATTTCTTTCCTGTATTGCTCATTCAGGGAATCCATCATTTTTCTAATCTCCTCTATTTTTTTTTTATCAAATTCTTCTTTAGAAGCAGTTAGAAATTGTTTTACTGCAATTTTTTTTTTAGATTGGTTTTTCTACCTATGTTTCTGTAGTTGCTTCCTTACTTCATCTGCTATGAGTTTTGAGAGTTCCTTTTTTATTTCAGAAAATAATTGCGCTCTGATTTCCTCTCTATCTTTCTGTTGTTGCTTATTTACTATTGACGCTATTAATTCATGTATTTGAGCTGAGCCAGTGTCCTCCGCACTTGTTCTGGGTGGGCACTGGGTTTCTTCCATATGTTTCTGCATTTGATTCTTTAGTGCAGATGTTATTATGTCAGGGATTTCTTTTTTTCATTTCCAATCTGAGGTCTTCTACATCTTTCTGCAGCTGTTTCTTTATTTCAGAAGCCGTTGATTCATTGCTTTCAGCTGTGTGATTTCCAATTTTTTCTGTGTTAGTGACCTCTTACCTTGTTACAGGTGGGCTTGGGTTCTGAGGTTGCAT
>NW_004524807.1:1225851-1227416 GCF_000260255.1 Octodon degus
CATACACTACAAAGTTAAATTTATTTATTTACTTATTTATTTATGAATGTATTTGGTTGTTAGAGGCCCTCACTACATAGCTTGGACTCATAGTGATCGCCTGTTTTCAGCCTCCCCCACACTGGGATTACAGGTGTGTGCTACTACGCCCAGACTCTGTGGTTGGCTCAGCGTGCCCTGAGGGCAAGAGTGGCACTTGGGGATCAAACTGTGGTCCATGTGCTTGGCTAAGCTTGCTTAAGCAGATGTGTTAGTGCTGATCAATCTCTCTGGGCCCGAAGTATTTAGAGAGAAGAAAAATGATACAGATCAGAAAGTTAGATTTCTGTAGGAAAGAGCATCAGACAAAGAGTCAAGGAAGGTGAAATAAAAATTTCACTTTTCATATTCTTAAATGGCCTAATAAAAAGTAGATTGCACATGCATAATGTACTTGATTAATATTGGTATATGTTTATGTCACACATATATGGCACAAGTGAGAGAAAGCAATGATAAAATAGACAGAAGGATTAAGATTAAGTTTATTTTGATATAAGGAATTTATATCATCCAGTACTGTTAGGTTGCTATATGAAGATGAACTTTATCTACAAATGGACATTGCAAACTCTAGGACAACAATTAAAAAATGGTTTAAAATATATAACCTATGTGAGAAAAGGAGACAAATTCATGTGGAATTATATGTAATGAACACTTAAAATAGTAAAAAAAAAAATAAAGAGATTGCAAGACAAAAATAAAAACAGAAAGCAGAGCTTATAGAAAAGCAAACGTTAGGTATTAACTTTTATATCAATGATCACTTAAATGTCTGTGATCTAAGCCAACCAATTAAACGACAGAGATTGTCATACAGGATCAAAAACCTAGATGTTGGGCCAGCCAAATAGCTCAGCATATTACAGCATTAAGGCTATCTGTCCCAGGGTGGGTGCAGCACTCACACCCACAACCATAATCCCAGTAGCACTCAAACTCGTAATCCCAGTGGATTGTGAGTTGATCACAAACTCCAGAAGCCTGTATCACGGTTTATGTGAGGCTTTGGGGATACAGCTAGACACAAACCATAACACTGTGTCTCTAGCTTTGTATATTGTATCAATAACTTACATTTTCAAAGAAATCAATATCAATACAATAAAATCAATAACCTATCAAAGCAGAAAGTATCTGGCCCTGATGCATTTATTGTTGACTTTTACCAATGTTTAAAGAAAATACTATATAAATTTTCTACATGATCTTTTAAAAAACAGAAGCAGAGAGATTTCTCTATCCATTCTGTGAAACTAGTATTATCCTAATACCAGAACAAAGTGCACATACAACAGAAAACTAGTCTCTCATGAACACGTTTAAAACGTTCTCAATGAGGGGGGCGTGGCCCTCGCTCAGGCCTTTAAGTGGCTGCTTCCACAAAACTCTCAGCCTCAGGTTGCTGGAGTTTGAACCTCACAACTCTCCCGCTGGCCAAAAGTGCCCTTAAAAAAATTCGAGGAACAAAAAAAAAAAAAAAAATCCTTATTCAATTTTGGGCTGGAGAGATGGCTCAGTGG
>NW_004524807.1:1227516-1231123 GCF_000260255.1 Octodon degus
CCAGCCCCGCCCCCTGGTGGGCTGAGCTGGCCACACACACACACCTCTCTCTCTCTCTCTCTCTCTCTCTCTCTCTCTCTCTCAAATAAATAAAAAAGAAAACGTTCTCAATGAAATAGCAAGCACATTGATTCTTTTTTTTTTTTTCTGTTTACATTGGTTTAATCCACATCAAATGTAGTTTAAAAAGGGAAAGGACAAGTACTTTTGTATAGAATATACAGACACAGCATCACACCATGGGGTGCACAGGAAGGGCAGGGAGACAACCTTCTCCTGGGAACAGCAGCTCTACTCCCAGGACTGGTTCTCAGCAAAATCTGGGCAACCCACAGCACTGTCAGCCAGCCCAGACCTCGGCCTCTGCTTTAGCTTGGGTCCCAGTTCCTTCCCCACCCCAAGTCCTCATAAAGAGCCCCATGAGTTAAGACTAGTGATAAGATCATGTCCTGTGGGGCACAGGCCCCATGCCTGGGAGAATAAATATACACCACTGAACACTAATCACATAGGAGAGGGGAGGGACGCCAGGGTAAAGGGAGGCAGGCAACCCAAGGGCTGGATAGGCCAAGCCCCCAGCCAGCCCTGAGGGAGGCATTGCTTCCAGAGGTTCCTCAAAACAACAAGAAAATCATACAACTGAGGGGAGGAGCTGGAGGATGAAGGTGTTGTCCCATTTATACACAACATTGTAAACATACACAGTCTATATTACATGTGCTTCAGTCTGGTGTCTGCGTGTCTGTCAGTCAGTCAGTCTGGGAGCTGGATCTCAGTACTCTTGGCTGCTTGCTCCCTGCCCCACCTCCTTGCCCTATCCTGGGAATGGAGGCTGGAACAGGTATGGTCCCCAAGCTTAGTGGGAGCCAGCAGGTAGGGTTAGGCCTTAGCCACTCTGGCTCCAGAGTCTGTGTACATGTGTGCCCGCACACATATATGAGTGTATGAAGCACACTCATTCTAACCATGCATGAAATGAATTATACACCACACTCACATGAGATTAGTCCCAAGTATGAAGATTACTTCAACATTTGATAATATAATTCATCAAATCAACTAGCTCCAGAAGAAAAATATGCATAATTAGGTCAATAGATGTAGAAAATATTAATATAAATCAACCATTATGGCCAGCCATACCATCCTGAACATGTTTGGTCTCATCTATAACAAAGCTAAGAATGTGTAACTTCTTCAAATTGATAAGTTATATCAACAAAAATGCTAGATGCTAATATTATAGTTAAAAAATAGAAGTCTCATTTAATGCAATGAAACAATAAAATGAAGTAAGAGGTATACTTTTGTAAAGAAACAAAATTACCTTTTTTTTTCTTTGACATGCTGACCAATGTAGAAAACTCAAACATAGAATTAACAGGAGATTTTATCAAAGTAGCAAAATACAAGTTTTGTGGTACTGCAGGCCCTCTTTTTGCTCTCTGCTCTTTGCTGCCACAATGAATGGCTTCTCTTGACCATGCACTACACTTTCCCTTGGAGCCAGCCAAGTATGGACTGAAAACTCCACTAACTGTCAGCTAAATAAACCTTTCCTTCCTTCATTCTGGGTGTTGGGTATTTTATCCCAGCAATGAGAAAAAAGTAACTGAGAAAGAATTTGGTACCAGAGATGTGGGGTCATTGCTGTGACTAAACCTGACTGTGTGGATTACAAGCCTTTGGAAATGGCTTAAGGGAAGAGACAGGAAGTGTTCAGAGATATTCCCTATGAGAGAAACACTGGAACAGCTTTGGCTGTTCTGTATTTGATATTCTTGTCAGAGTTCATAATACCAGAATGCTGATAGAAATCCTACCTGTAAAGACCAGACTGAGGAGTTTTCTTCTGGGAGGAAGGACTGCACTGATGTTTGGACTCAAATGTATGTTGTGATTGGCAGAAAGTTTATCTGCATTTTGTTTGTGTCCAGAGTCTTTGCCTGAGATTGACAGTAAGCATGGTGTACAGATTAATCAGGTAAAAGAAATTTCAAAGCAATCGAATTTTCAAGCAGTGGTATGGCTATTGTTGGAAGATTTTAATCAAACTTATGGTGAAAATCAAGAACAAGGAGACCAGCAGGGTGATTAAAATGTTGTGAGTATGGCCAGAAAAGGAGCTCCAATAAGGCTGTGGAAGGCAAAGATAAAGCTGAGAGGATCTCCTTTGCTGAGAAGAAAAAAGAAAATGGAAAATATACCCAAAAGGCATCATGAGAGGAGTGTCTCTAAGTTTGCCCCTCAGAACTGCAATTATAAGGGGCATTTCTTTTAGAAAAAAGCTTCAGAGCACCATGTTGAGAATGCAGACAGCAGCCACACCAGGTTCCAAAATGGCAGCAGCACTAAGAATTTGTTCTTCAGTCCTAGCCCAGGTCCGGTGAGTGTGTGGAGAGCTTCCTGCTACCCTGCGCCAGCGGGACCAGTCCCAGCCCAGGTGCAACGTGGGCCAGACCCTCTCCCATCCCCTTGGGCAGCACCCCACCACTCCAGAGTACCTCCTCCGTCCCGGCTGCCAAGTAGGAATTTCTGACGTGTTCCAGGAACCCCCAGACAAAGTCCTAGCCCAGGTCCCGTGAGTGTGTGGGAGAGATTCCTCTTCCCCCAACTTCACCTTGCCCCCTCTAGGCAAAGCTCAGGCCTGTCATACACGCCTGGGGTGTAGTCCTGCAGCTGCAATCTCTGCAGAGATTGTAGAGGATAGATCCACTCAGTTAGTCCAGGAGTAGAACATCTTGCCACAGAGACACAATAGAATCACCCTCAAGGGCAGCAACGGGAAGGAGCTGAGCACAGCCGCCAGACCCAAGCCAGACACAGCTGGATAAGTCCAAACTTTGTAGAGCTGCATCTGAATTTCAGTACGTGTGAAGGTTATAACTACAGCAAAGATCTACAACAAAGGTCAGAAGACAGTGCTACACAAATGATGAGAAGGAACAAAATGCAACCTCAGAACCCAAGCCCACCAGTAACGAGTGCAGAGGACACTAACACAGAAAAAATTGGAAATCACAGAGCTGAAAGCAATGAATCAACGGCTTCTGAAATAAAGAAACAGCTGCAGAAAGATGTAGAAGATCTCAGATTGGAAATAAAAAAAAAAATCCCTGAATTAATAACATCTGCACTAAAGAATGAAATGCAGAAACATATGGAAAAAACCCAGTGCCCACCCAGAACAAGTGCGGAGGACACTAGCTCAGCTCAAATACATGAATTAATAGCGTCAATAGTAAATAAGCAACAGCAGAAAGATAGAGAGGAAATCAGAGCATAATTCTTTTCTGAAATAAAAAAAGGACTCTCAGAACTCATAGAATCTGAAGTACAGAAGCAAATACAGAAACATAGGAAGGAAACCCAATCTGAAAAAAAACACTGCAGTAAAAGAATTTCTAACTGCTTCTAAAGAAGATATTGAAAAAAAATCGAGGAGATTAGAAAAATGACGGATTCCTTGGATGAGCAATACAGGAAAGAAATATATCGCATGAAGCAGAGTCAAAGAGATATAGAGAAAATGAAACTCTCAATCACAAGCTTGCAAAACCGTTTAAGTGAATGTGAAGACAGAGTTTCAGATCTTGAAGATGCTGGT
>NW_004524807.1:1237928-1246119 GCF_000260255.1 Octodon degus
GTTAGGATAGATATATAGTTGCATTCTCTTAATAAATAGAATGATTTGTTCTAATGGTGTTTGTAAATAGGATCTCAATTCCGCATCTTATACAATAATTAACCTCTAAGAAGAATATATGCAGTGTGTTATTTGTTGAAACTGTACTTCCGATTTGATTTGAAACTGTCTCATTGCTATCTGTTTATCAATAAAATTTTGAAAAAAAAGAATTTGTTCTTCAGAATCAGGTTCAGCATGCTCAGTGATCCAGACACTTAACCTCTATAGCCAAGAGAGAAGAAAGTCTTGCTACTGCTCCAGCAGGCAGTAGACATTGGCATCATCTGTGTGGCACTGGTTTTATGTGCAAGGAAAATGAAAGAATTCTGAGGTTAACAAGATTTCTTCCTCAATTTCAGTAGGCGTGGGAGGCCAGGCAGTGTATCCCTGAGAGGGCAGTGTGTGAAGCAGAGTGAGAAGCTTACCATGGAGTGGAAACCCCAGAAATCTGCAAAAGCCAGGAATGTGGATCATCTGAGGGAAACTGCAATGAGGGTGCAAAGCCAGGCTAAGAGAGAAGCCATGGGAGCTACTAAGAGTGCCCTAGGGGCAAAGCCACGTGGAGCTTACAATTTGCCACAGATTGCTTTAGATGTTCCACATGGAAGTATGGAACTTAATGTTTGCACTGTTGGATTTTGGACTTGTGTTCATCACAATACTTTGTACTCCCCTGTTGTTTGTATCTTTTGGAATGGTAATGTTTATCTTATACCACTGAATGTTGGAAATATTTAACTTTTCATTTGTATAGGGGTTCATAGCAAAGAGTTTATTTTTGATCTTGGAGGAGACTTGGCACTTGAATTTTTCAACAATGCTGAAACTGTTAGGACTTTGGAAACTATTGGAGATGGGTTAAAAAGTATTTTGCATAAAGGAATGTGCATGAGTCTTTGGGGGTCCAAGGGAAGAATGTTATATTTTGTGTGTAGGTGTTCCCCTAAGCCTCACACAGTCATGGAGTGGACTTCTAGAGTTTGTGATTAATTCATGATCCAACATTGTGATTACGGGTGCGAGTGCCCTGGGGCAGATACTCTGCATTGCAATGTAAGGAATGGTGAGAGGCTAGCCAGCTGCTGGTGCTGCTACACAGCCTTTGCTCTCTGCTCTTTGTCACCACCATGAATGGCTGCTCTGTGCCATGTACCACACTTGCCTTGGAGTCAACTGAGGAAGCACTGAAACCTCCACTAACCATGAGCTAAATAAATCTTTTTTTTTCTTCATCTGGGTGTTGAATATTTGAACCAACAAGGAGTGAAGAGTAATGAGACAGGCACCAAGTCTGTTCATGAGGGCTCCATCAGGGTCAACTTAGCCTCCCTTACAGGAGCCATCTCATCCTGTCATCAGCACAGGGCTTAGGATTTCAATATAAAGGGATACAAATATTCATTCCACAGCAGCTGAATTCACCAGTTATCCTGCTGGGGTGGTTTAGAAAGAATCTCTCCATGCTTTCTGCCTCTTTTTCAAGTTTTCTAAAATCTGCTCATTGGTCAAAAATCCACATTTGTCTTTGTTGATTGGAGATGAGCCTGATCTTTCTCTACTGTGATTGTTATAGTACTTCTAACAAAAGAGCTTCATAAAGTTCTCCTATTTGTTTTAACAAGTGTCAGAGTAATTTTTCCTTAGTACCTTGCATCCTTCATGAAAATTAATTCAAAAAGAGATGGAAACATAATGGAAAAATGAAAAATTATAAAACTCCTAGAAGGTTAAAGGAGAAAATCTGGATGATCTTGGTTTTGGTGATGACTTTTAGATGCAATGCCAAAGTTATAATATATGAGGAAATTGGTAGCCTGGGATTCATAACAATTAAAACAATTTTGTTTTACAAAATACATTGGAAAGAAGATGATAATATAAACTCCACACTAGGAAAAATACTTCCAAAAGACAAGAAACTGTTGTACAAAATTTACACATGACTCTGTAAGTAAAAAAATCTTTTGAAAGAAGTAAAGATTCTGAAGCAACACTTCACTACAGAAGGTGTATATGGCAAGTAAACTTACAAAAATATATTGAGCAAATGATATCATAAAATTACAGATTAAAACAATGACTTACTTCCAGACAACTTAACAAAGATAGACAGCCATGAGAACCTTCACTGCTGAAGGAAATACAAAATGATACAGATGCTTTTGAAGACATTTTGGCAGCTTATTTATATTTTTTATCTTTTTTCATTTTAAAGAGGAAAAAAGACAGAATAGCAATGAAATAGTTTCAAAACAGGTTAGTAGGATAGTTACAATGATTAATAGATTGCGTATTGTTGTCTTCATAGTAGTTATTCAGAGGACAAGATGTAGACATGATATCTTGTCTAAATAATATTAGTAAAAACCTTTCTTCTCATTGAACTAAGAGAAGGTAGCTGTATACCTATCCTATCCTATATATAGGACGAAATAGTCCTTTATTTATATCACCCCTTTTTGTTTGTTTTGTCAGAGATAGGTGTTCCACTGCATTTAGAGAAGCTGTATTTGGAGAAATCTTTAAAAGACCTTTTAATACTTGAAGCCATCTAAAGATTGTAGGTACTTGAACTGAGAAAAATAACCCAGCATAGTCCAATAGTCCATAATAGTAGTTAGTTATCAGCAGAATTGGCAGTTACTTACAACACAAAATATTTGCTTTCCATAGAATCTCATGATTATTCTACTCAGTATTTACTTAAAAGTATTAAAATTAAGGTTATGTTCAGCCACGTTTTATTTATAACTGCAAAAAAACAATTTTCAAAATAATCATTCTATAGTTATTTTAGATTTACAGAAAAAGTAGACATAATGTTCAAATATACATTATACCCTGTTCTTCATATTGTTAACATCTTAGAGTAGTGTAACACATTTGTTACAATAAATAAACAAATACAGACACATTATTATAAACCAAGATCTACAATTTATTCGGATGACGTTGTCTGTTACCTGAAGTCACTTTCTGTGACATCATTCCATACAAGATCCTCTATTATTTTTAGTCTACTTGTCTCTTCACGTTCCTTTGCATGTAACAATTTCTCCCACGTTTCTCGTTGTTGTTGACCTGGACAGGAATGTTGGTTAAACATTTTACAGACCATTTCTTCTTTCTATATTGTCTAATGTTTTTCTTATGATTAACTAGATTAGGTTTTTTTGCAGATTATAGAAGTAAAATGCCATCTCTTCACTTGTGAAAAAGAAGTGATATTATCAGTTTAAAAATTTCTTGCCAATTTCCTGAGATTGTTTACAGAAGCACTTATGTCAACTATTATAGTCATTTTCTTATCCGGGACACAATGCCTGATACCCATATTTTAAAGATGGAAAGGTTTAACTAGGCTCAGTTTTGAGAAATTCAGTCCATGGTAGGCAGCTTTCAAGGCAGGAAAATCACTGTAACAAGGCATAGCCTAACAAAAACACCCAGTTCTCATGATGCTTGGGGAGCAAACCAGGGAACAGTTCCAGAAAGGAATGGGTGATATGCCACAGAGAGTCATGACTATCAAACACCCAGAAGTGAAGTTTACTAATCTCTAAAGGATTCCTAATCTAATGAAGAATTGGCATTAATGATAAAGATATAGCTCAGTGACACAGTCCTGCCTGACAAACACAAGATTGCAGAGATTTTATATCTTTCTTCTCAATATGTATAGCTTTTATTTTTTTCTTATGTTATTAGATCAGCTATGAAATATGATACATTGTTGAATATGGGTACTGAAAGGATGATGTTTGGGCCCAGAGATGGGTCCAGTTCCTAACTCTTATATATGATATGATTTGTAGGGCTTTTGTATGTTCTTCATCAAAATGAGAAAGTGTATCTCCAGTCCTACTCTACTGAGAGATGTTATCATGGATGGGCATGGATTCTGTCAAGCACTTTATCTGTGACAATCCATATAATCATACAATTTTCCTCACTTAACCTATTAATATTGAAGAGGAAGATAGAGTTAATTTTTTTATTTCTGAGGTCCTATGCCAGCTTGAAGCTAGCTACTCTCCTGAGAAGATTTGTCCTCATTGCAGAGTGCGTATTTCCCATATCTAACTGACCGCACCCTGAACCCATATGCTACCTGTACCAAGGTA
Source organism: Octodon degus (assembly GCF_000260255.1). NCBI lineage: Eukaryota > Metazoa > Chordata > Mammalia > Rodentia > Octodontidae > Octodon > Octodon degus. The sequence continues at coordinate 1,242,095 of NW_004524807.1, forward strand.
CAGTGCAAAGCTTTCCCATAGTGCAAAGCTTGTTCAGGGTTTGAACTTTCCTATATACACTTTCCCTTATGTGAACCAGTAATAAGGAGATAAAATGAAAACAAGAAATAATCACTGAATACACTGCTTCTGTACTTCACACTTGGAAATCCTTTGACTACCAGAGATTGACACCTGATGCTTGGAAATGATTCCTGGCCAGGTCTGTTGACATTAATAAACCTATCCCCAAGCCCTGGGTGACATCTCAATATTTCAGTTTGTCACTGCAACATGAAGTACTACATTTATGAATTTTATCTTATTCATCTAGTATTGCACACCTTTAATAAATGCTATTTAGTTGCTTTTGTACATTATTTGATTTAAGCTAATATCTGAAGATTTTGTATGTAAATATTGGTTTGTAGTTTTGCTTTTTCCTTTTTGTGTCTTTGTCTGGTTTTACGGTTGCCCAAGGCAATCATCAGGTTCTGTCAAATAGGGAAACTCACTTTATCCTTGATGTTCCAAGATTTTATTGAGGGCAAAAGTGGTTAAGCCGTGTTGGCATGTAGTATCTTCATTTTCTGGGCCTTCAAGGCCCCATTGGATGCAGGCAATGGCTGAGCTGGAGATCACTCACACATGTGGAGCTAGAGCAAGGGCTAGAGCAAGGCCTGACCTGACAACATGGAGCACCTAAGGTGAGCCAAGTGAGCAAAACGTTCCTATCCCAGGAGCATGGACTTGCCTGAGGCAAGCCAGGTGCCCAAGCTGTTAAAAGGAAGATTTCACCTGACACCAGCCTGACTGCTACAAATAAACATTCTGTGGCTCAATGGATCCTTTTCCCCTCCACCTGACTGATGCTTTCTGCATTCTGACTCTTGTCTTCCTTCATCCTCTACTGTCCTCCCCTCAAGAATTTCAAGAGCTGCACTGGACTTAGCAATTGGATAGAGCCTCACCACAGGTTGGAGATTTAAGCAGAACATTTTCTCTGAGTCCTAGTCCTATTGTTACCATAATCATCTTGTTAAATTGGCCCCAAAATTCAGCTGTACAACACTCACCAGAGAGCCTATTATAAAGGTTCAGAAGTTATCCCCCCATAACTGAACAATCATGTCCTTTGAATGCAGTCCTTTCTTTGAATTGTGTAGAGTTTGTAAAATCATGGGCTTATCAGCTAAACGTTTACTGCACAGATGCTACACAACATGGGAGCAAATGTTTCCTTACTTTCCTTTTGTAAAAGGTTATGAAGAATAAATATTGCTTCTTCATGAAATGTTTGGTAAAATTCACTAGTGAAACCATTTCACTCTGTTGCTTCCTTTTTCAAATCTAATAATTATTGAGTTTATATCTTAAAAGATATATCCCTATCTATTTTTTTTTTCTTTTTGTATGTTCTAGTACTTTGTGTTTTCAAAGAGTTTATCAACATTATTTAAATTGTTAAACTTGTGAATGTAGATATATTTGGTATTTCTTGATCAAACTTTAAATTTTGTTTACATATTGGTTTTGAAATTTTGCTTACATTTTTATCTTGTGTATCATTATAACTACAATATAGAATGCATTTCCCATAAATGAAAGTGAACTTGTTTAGCTTATTTTAACTGGCATAATGTGCTCAAGTTCCATCCACATTACTACAAATAACAAGGATTCATCTTCCTTATAGCTGAAGTATTGGCCAAATAACAAACCATTATCCTATACAATATTTTTTTCTGTTTGTCTGCTAATGGGCGCATATTTAAGCAGGTTCCATAACTTAGCTATTGAAAATAATGCTGCAGTCAACAGGGAATACAAGTATCTCTTTCTTTTGCTAGTTTCATTTTCTTTGAATATATAATATCCCCAGACATGGAATAACTGGATCTTAGAGATATTCTCTTTTTTTAGCTTTTTGGGAAAAGACCATACTGTTTTTTATATTGGCTACACCAACAGTGTAAAAGAATTCCAACCAACAGTCTATAAGTGTTTCTTTTTCCCTACATTTTAATTAGTATGTGTTATTCTTTGTGTTTTTAGTAGTAGCTGCTTGAACTAAAGTGAGCATTTTTAAATATATTTATTAGCCATTTGTATTTCTTGATTAAAGTGTAATTTGCCTATTTTAATTAGATTATTATTTTATTGTTTTTATACCTTTATATACTCTGGATATTGACTATGTTACATGAATGTGTGACAAATACTTTCTCCCATTTTGTACTTTGTCCATGTATTCTATAAATTGCAACTTTGGTTGTGAAGAAAATTTTCAGTTTGATGTAATGTCTCTCTCTTTTTTAAATTTTTATTTTAGGGAAGGGTCTACAGGGTGTTCAGGGTCTCACTACTAGATCAGACTCATAGTGATCCACCTGTTTTACAGCCTGCAAAGAGTGAGATTGCAGGTGTGCACCACCACACCTTCTTAATTACCATCTCAGAGCAACCTGGGAGTGGGACTGGCATGGCAGACCCAAGGATCAAACCCCCAACTGCTGCACCTGCTTGCAGGTACTTTAATCTGCTGAGCTCTTTGGCCAGACCTTGATGTAATCTCATTTGACAATCTTTACTCTTTTCCATATTTCCTGGAGTCCTACCTAGAAAAGGTTTGCCTATGTTAATGTCTCAGATATGTTGCCTTAATATTTTATTTTAGTATTTCCAGAGTTTCTGGTCATAGATTTACATCTTTGGCTCATTTCAAATTGACATTTTACAAAGTGGTAGAAAGAAACCAGATTTGAATCTGCTGTATGTGGATGTCTAGTTCTTCCATAATCATTTTTGGAAGAAGTCCTCCTTTCTCATGTATGCTTGTGGCCCCTTTTTCAAAAGTCAGTTTACTTAACATGCCTGACCAACCCCCCCCCCCAAGACATCCATTGGCTACTTGGGTTTATTTGTCTGTTAATGTCAATATCATGCCATTTCACTATCATATCCCAGGAGTATGTCATGAAGTCAGGTTTTATAGTTATAGCTTTGCTCTTTTGGCTAGTCAGGTTATTTTGTGCTTTCATGAATTTTCCTACTACTTTTTCAGGTTCTGAAAAATTGACATTAATTTTTTAAGCATCTTTTTTGTTTTATTTACTTTTTGATACTTATTACTAGTACATGTTGGTAGTACACAGTGGCTGTTTTCATTGTGGAGAATTGGCACATGTACATAACCCTTTTCAGTTCTCTTCTTGTCCTGTGTCCTTTTATTTTTCAGCATCAGACATATTTATTTGCCTTATACAACTTTATAAAGTTGATCATCATACATACAGATTGAAAAGCAGACTAACAGTTCAAAAGTATATAAAGCATGTAAGACAATTATATTAAGGTATGCCTTCAAATATATTCTCAATTTTGGACATAGGACTCCCTCAAACAAATTTTGTGAGTCCTGGCTGGCAATCAAGAATTCCTTATGTTCTTGCTTATCTTGGAATTCTTTATTTCTACTTCATTTCTGAAGACTATGGTTGAGTGCAGTAAATTTGCTGATAGTCCAATAGGAATATCTTTATATGTCATATGTTTTTCTTTTACATTAAATTTTTTTGTTTTGGTCTTGTAAATTAGAGAATTTAACTATAATATGTTGTGATGCAGATGATATCTGTCATGTTGCTTGCTGGTCTCCTAAGCCTTCGGTACATGGGTTTGTGAATCTTTCCCGTGACTGAGAAAGTCCTGTATTAGTACCTTGAGTAGATTTTCTTTGCTCTTAGTCCCTTAACCTTTTTGTCTTCAACTGAAGGTATTCCAAAATTCAGATAGCTACTTATTTAATTGTGTCAAAAGATCCTGAATGTTCTCTATTCTTTCTTCCTTTCTTTCTTTCTTTCTTTCTTTCTTTCTTTCTTTCTTTCTTTCTTTCTTTCTCTTTCTTTCTCTTTCTTTCTTTCTTTCTTTCTTTCTTTCTTTCTTTCTTTCTTTCTTTCTTTCTCTTTCTTTCTCTCTCTCCTCCTCCTCCTTCTTCTTCTTTTCTTCTTCTTCTTCTTCTTCTTCTTCTTCTTCTTCTTCTTCTT
>NW_004524807.1:1254429-1260536 GCF_000260255.1 Octodon degus
AAATCCTGAGGGCATTTCACTGACCTTCTCAGACCAAAAGGCTAAAACTCCTGTTGCACAGGTTCTGCTTTACCTTGGTCTTAACCATCCAGTAGAAAAGTATGAAGATGAAATGTAGGAAGCAAAGCCATGTTGTTATGTTGAGCTGTGGGGGACTCAGGTCAATAATTTCTGACATTGCCAGTTAAGCAGAAGACCCCTGCTATTTTGGGCTACTGGACTCTTTTAGAATATTTTGCTGAGTTTACACACCTATAATATTCAACAACGGAACTTAAAAAAATTGGGGTATATCTATGAATGTCCATTTTGTATCTGTGTATTCAAAGTGGTTGGGATAGATATATAGTTGCATTCTCTTAATGAATAGAATGATTTTTTCTAATGGTGCTTGTAAGTAGGATCACAAGTCTGCATCTTGTACAGCAATTAAACACTAAGAAGATTATATGCAGTGTATTATTTGTTGAAACTGTACTTTCAATTTGATTTGAAACTGTCTCATTGCTATATGTTTATCAATAAAACTTTGAAAAGAAAAAAATAAATAAATAAATTATGTAATTAATATTGTAGGTGTGTGAATTCAGTAAAATAATACAATATAGTCCAGTAGTCCATAATAGTAGTGTGTTATCCGTAGGACTGGCAATGTCAGAAGTTGTTGACTTGAGCCTTTTACAGCTCAGCATATTAATATGGCTTCACTTTTTATACCTTATTTTTATACTTTTCTCTTGGATAGTTAAGATCAAGATAAAGCAAGTCCTATATAACAAGAAATGTAACTTTTGAATCTGACAAGTTCAGTCAAATGCCCTCAGGATTTACCCTGAAACCCTGTACTGCAGTTTGTAGATCCTTTGTCAGTGCCAGTCCTCTGGAATTTTTGATGCAAGATCTACCACTCAGAAAGTCCCTTCACACTGGTGGCCTCAACAGTGGTGAATGACCTGAAGTACTTGTCTTCTGATCAGACACTTGTGGAAGGCCAGACACTGCACAGCAGGGGTAGAGATCAAAAACTCCTCTCATTGTCTTTATACCTAGTCCACAGAGCAGAGCAAGGTTATAGTATATGAGAGAATGGTAGAGATTGCATAGGTGAGGTAGCAGCAGGAACTGTGTTGTTCTTTTCTGATGCTCTGGTGGTAGTGACTCTGAGGTAGGAACTTAGCCATAGCAGAGCCAAGTTGCAACTGACCCTTCAGCCATGCACTCTCAGGGATAGAATTGTGGTGATATCCAGAGTTTTTCAAGGGTCTGTCAGCCTGCTGCTCTGACAGGGTAGCAGTGAAAATCACAGTGATCCTTCCCAGTACTGTCTGTAGTGGGTGGTATGGTGCAATGCAAGGGAGTAAGAGAAATCATGAAGGTAGTGGAGCAGCAAGAACCCTATTGCTCTTCTCTATTGCTTCAGTGATAGTGACTGCACAGAAATGGAATTTGGCTAGATATGAGCAAAGATGCACTCTGCCCTTGTAGTTGTGGTTGTCTTGGAAGGGGAAAAAAGTCAGCCACAACATTACTCATATGCTTTTCTCTAGGCCTTTTGTTTCGGTTACTTTTCTCTCATTGCTGGAACAAAATACCCCACATGAAGGAAGGAAATTTTTATTTTGCTCACAGTTAGTGGGGTTTTCAGTCCATACTTGGCTGTCTCCAAGGAAAACTGGTAACATGGCAGATGGCAGCAGATCATGGCAGTGGAAAACAGCAAAACAGTAAGAGCAAATGTGAGGAGTAGCAGCAACAATGGCTACCAAGAAGCAGTCTGTCTCCCTTTGTTCCATGTGGGCTGTCTGCCCCAGGCTAGGTGTAGGGCTCACACCCATGATCCCAGTAACACTCACACCGATAATCCCAGTGGATCATGAGTTAATCACAAACTCTAGAAGTCCACCCATGACTGCATGAGGCTTTAAGGGGACAAATATACACAAATCATAATGTCCTTGTGGGAGAGACAGTAGTGGGAAGCATGGCTTCCCCTCCGTACCCTCTCAGGGACAGATGCCTGATCATGGCCCAAGTGAGACTGATGCTGGGAGTCCTGTGGGCTCTGCCACTGAGCCTGGAGTGCTATGAGCCCACCTGCGCTGGACAGAACCTTGCTCAGCACAGAGCACCCAGTGAACTAGGATCAGATTCAGTCTGGTGGTCCAAGTTAGGTTCATCAGACATCTATGCCTTGCTGTGCAGAGCAATATCTCTAGGGATCCAAAGGTGGGACTATGCAGGAACTTCCAACCACTTACGCATTTCAAACACAGGCCATAGCTCATTGCTCAAGATGGCTCCTGACTAGCTCCCACTGCGGCACAAGGGGAGATGATGCGAGATTCTTCTCAAGATTTCAGGTTGCTTATTTAAGTGGACTGTGAGCCTATGAGGATTGTGGAACTTTCCAACAACTAGGATAGCAAGCATTCCCTAATACTGTTTTCTGGGATTCTTTCTCCCTTGTCTTTATAAAGGGGAGACTCCTCCTTCCCTTACTGTGGAGCTGGGGTAGTACATGCCAGGGTTATTTTTTCCCTTATTATGCTTTTGTCCCAGGTCTCGAATCTTCCAATGTGCCAGTCTTTCTGTGGCTGATTCTCATATAGGACCATCCCCTTTTTATTCTCTCATATAGCCACCCACTGTAAAGCGTAGCTGTTCACCTGGGATTGAGGCTTTTCCTCACAGAACTGGAGGTGAGCACTGGACACCCCGAGTCAGCCATTCTGTCTTGTGCATTACGGGATTTTAGCTTAATAGTTCTTCTAAGTATTAAGCTGTCACTTGCATTGGTTTCTCCATAGTAGAGATACATACAATTATTTAAACTGGAAAATGGCTTGTTTGTCTACGCTGAGCTTATTTTGTGTTTATTGCCTCTTTCTGTTTTGTTATGAGTTCATGAGAAGGGCAGAAAGGAAGGGGTTAATATATTCTGCCATTCAGAAATTGCTACCCACAAGCAAAATCATAGCTTAGTTTCTTCTCAAAACACATGTTTGCCATTTTTAATCACAGACTTAGTGATTAAGAATGGAATGAAAAAGAGACATGACTAAGGAGCAATTTAAATAAACAAAGAATTAAGATGTTGTGATATGTTTATAAGGACTAGAGACATCTGGAATATTCTAACTTAGTAGTCCAGATAATGCACTCTTCCCATAAGGGCTTTGAGAAATGTAAAATATCAAAAACACTTAGCTACTAATTAGTACCTCTGCTATTTTTCCTTTGTCTTCTAACATATTCCACGTCATATCTTTTACTTCCATGTGTTTGTGTTCACTAATTCTGACTCAGATACTAATGTTCTTCATTAAAGAGAATTATGTTTTGTTCAAAACTTAATTGTATTAGTCATCTTGATCAAATCTTTATAAATTATGCTTCTCATATAAGATCATCCCCTTAGAAAACTCTATGCCAGAGAAGAAGTTAGACATTGTAGTGTTAGCCATAGAATTTCTCAATTATTTGAAAAATCAATTAGAATGAAAATTTTTTCACCCATGACTGTCAGCTAAGTTCTTACTGGAAGAACTAGATGTTAGTTTTGTTCCTTCAAAAAGCTTATGTATTATGAGACACAAGGTAGTTTCGAAGTTCTTATGTCTCACCAACAGAACTGACTTCAGATACAATCAACAAAGCAAATAACTTGAGGGGAGGGGGCCATTAGAATAATTAAAAAGTAACTATGACCTGGGGATCCACTTTGCTGACCTGCCAAAGGGCAAGGCTGCATCTTCTCAGAATCACCAACTGGACACCGGTGGACCAGTGAGGACGGCAGTCCATGAGTCTGCTGCTCAGTACAAAAACAACCACAGCTAAAGGAAAGCATGCTCTGCTATGTGTTTGCTGGGAAAATTCCATGGAGGTCACAGAAGGAAAAGAAAAGTGCCCAAAAACCACAAGGGAGGGGGGTGCTTTAAAAATTTGATGCACCTTACAGAGAATCGAATTGAGTAAACATTTATTAAATAATATCTGAATTCAAAGCATCATGATGAAGCATTATGCACAGAAAAAACATTTGATATTTATTTTCCTGTTTCCTGAGGTATTATGTCAATTGTTACAACATAATTAAGAAAAAAAATATGAGGGTAAGCTATTGTGTAACTTATTTTCTGGGTATAGGCATAAATGACATTTCTTTTTTCTTTCTTTTTTTAAAAAATAATTTGGTACCAGATAGTCAGACTTGTAGTGATCATCCTGTTTTCAGCCTCCCAAGTGCTGGGATTACAGGTGTGCGCCTCCACACCCAGACTCACAGTTTCAGTGTGCCTGGGGGGCAGGGCTGGCAAAGCATGCCAAGGATGGAACCTGGCTGCTGTACTCTCTCTAAACAGGTGTTTTAATCTGCTGAACTATCTGGCAGGCCCTAAATTACAGATTTAAAAGACAGATAGTTGATAATTAGGAAAGCCAGATAGATTTTATATCAGTAGCAGCAGTCACCAAAACCACAATCTCCAAAAATCTCAATTTGTTAAATTGGAAAAATGTAAATAATTTATAAAAGTACAAAATACATAGAATGTTATATATTTATATAAATAATATATAAATTTATATAATATAGATGTTTATATTCATAGAGGTTTATTCTACACCTATTTGTCATCCTTAGCTAATAGTCACAGGTCAGAAAAAATTCATTTTAATTTCTTTTTTAAATAATTGAGAAAATCTATGGCTGATTTTACATCTCTTTTATCATCCTTAGATAGGTCAGGATTAAGACACACTACAGTCAAATGTGCCTTTTTCTTTGTTTTCTTGAAAGGTGCATTGAAATATATTTTAGTTTCAACTATAATTTGGTACATTATTATAGAAAAGAAGTTTAGAAATAAAAATAAAAATCACTGAATAGTTGCATTATTTTCCAAGTTTCTATAATTTGACTTAGCAGTGTTGTGTTTTATTCACCACGATATCTGCTATAATTTACAAAGCACCTGACACTTAGCTACTTGTAAACTTTCATTGAAAGTATGGGTGCTAATTATGGAAGCATTATTTATAATAGCAAAATAAACAAGAAAAACCCTGAAAGTCATTCAACATTAGATGATCAATTAGTAATTTGTGGCCTTTTATCTGGTTAAACATTATTCAGCCAATAAGATATTTACATCAAATTATTAAATTGACAATGGAACTTATTAAATGATAACACAAAATAAAGTAGCCTTATAATAGTCTGTAACTGAGTGTCTCAAATACCCTGAAAATAATAAATCAGAAACTGTGACTAATTGTGGATAATGGTTACTTATGCTTTTAGAGTCACTCCATTCTGAAGCTTCACAGTGTCTAGATTTATTCTTTTAAAGTTGAGGCCACCCCCTAGGAATTCATTTTTGTGCCATCATAGGAACTTGAAGAAGATTGCCTTATATCGTTGGAAAAGAGAAGAAAGAGAAAAAGGGGATGAGTGAGACCTTTGACTTGAAAAGCAAGACCTAAAGCCTACTAGAAAGTCCAATAGGAAGCATGCTACCGCTGGGTCCACAGTCCTGTTCCTGCAGGTGGAGCCATTGTGCAGCCTTCCACAGGTACATATTTCTGAGTTATTCTTCATCATCTTGTTACACATATTTGTCTCTGCTTTAGTTCTTAAGACCCATTAGTACAAATATTTCTTCTCATTGAATATATATAAAATAGTCCTTCATTTATATCCCCATTTTTTTGTTTGGTTTTGTCAGAGATGGGTATTCCATTGCCATTCAAATATTGTAGGTGCATGAATTCAGCAAAATAATCCAATGTAGTCCACTAGACCATAATAGTAGTGGGTTATCTGTAGGCCAAGGTATCATGTCTGCATCTTGTACTATGAAAACAACAATATACAATATATTAATTATGGCAACTGTCCTACCAACTTTTTTTTTTTCCCATAATTTTATTGAGAAACAAATAGCAGTGAGACAGTTTCAAACCAAACTGGTAGGACAGTTTCAATAATTAACACATTGAATACATTCTTCCTAGTGGTTAATTGCTGTACAAGATGCAGACATGATATCCTGTTTACAAACACCATTAGAACAAATCCCTCTATTCATTAAGAGAATGTAACT
>NW_004524807.1:1260636-1262668 GCF_000260255.1 Octodon degus
CTTCTTCTTCTTCTTTTCTTCTTCTCCTCCTCCTTCTTCTTCTTCCTCTTCCTCCTCCTCCTCCTCCTCCTTCTCCTCCTCCTCCTTCTTCTCACTGAATAAGATATTTAAAATGATTTGCCATTAGGTTCAGATATTCTTTCTTTTATGTATTTGGTACAGGGTCTCACTACAAAGCTCAGACTCATAGTGATCCTCCTGTTTTCAGCTTCCTCAGTACTGGGTTTACAGGTGTGCATCACCATGCCCAAATCAAGTGGCTGGCCAGCATGGCATGTGGTGCTGTAAATCAAACCCTGGTCCTGTGCTAGATATTCTTTAAGTTCAGTGATCCTATTCTAGTTTGTTGCTGAGTTTTCCAATGGTGTTTTTTACTTGACATATTTAGTTATTAATTTGCAAGATTTCTGTTTGATTATTTTAATTTCTCATTCATGTCTTGAATAACTGTTTATCTGTATTCCTTTAGATTTCCCAGGGTTTTTGAACAATCATTTTTTCAAAAGTCTTTGTAAGGAATTACATCCATTTCAACTTTTTTGAAACCTGTTCCTAGACTTTATATTTTTCTGAAGCATAATATTACTTTCTCGTTAAAAATGTCCTCTTTTATTCAACATGTACATTGAGAACATCAGATACCTCTTCCACACTTATGTGTCACCTTTTTACAAAGTATCATTCTCCTGAAGATATGTCCTAGGATGTCGTTTGTCCTAGAGTGTTGGTTTTGACTCTGGCAGGCTACTGGAATGTAGTCTTCTCAAGGTTGTGTCCCCACGCATTGGAGCACACTGCGTTCCATGTCAGGGCCAGGGAGACCCATTGTCTCTGTGGGTCATGTAAGAGTGAGGCACTGCAGCAGTTCATGCAGGAGTAGGCAGCATGGATCTAGAAACTTATAGGAACTGCATAGTTACTCTTTCAGTTGTTGCAATGGAAACAGTGTTTCCATTGGGAATCGGGTATTTCCTCTGGTATTTTAATTTTTTTTTATTAATTTTATTGAAAAACAAATAGTAATGAGACAGTTTCAAAGCTGATTAATAGAACAGTTTCAATAATCAATAAATTACATATCATTATCTTCATAGTGGTTATTCATAGTATAAGATGCAGACATGATATCCTGTCCATACACTATTAGTACAAATCTTTCTTCTCACTAAACAAAGAGACAGTAGCTGTATGTCTATCCTAACTATTTTGCATATACAGATACAAAATGGCCCTTCATTTGTATCACCGTTTTCTGTTTAGTTTTGTCAGAGATGTGTATTTCATTTCCATTTAAATATTGTAGGTGTGAGTCCTAGCCCAGGTCCAATGAGTGTGTGGAGAGCTTCCTGCTATTCTGCGCCTGCAGGACCAGTCCCAGCACAGGCGCAGCGTGGGGTGGACCCTCTCCCACCCCCTCGGGCCGTCCCACACCACTCCACCATACGTCCCCACCCCTCCCTCCGAGTAGGAATTTCTGCCGACTTCCTAGAACTCCCAGACACGGTCCTAGCCCAGGTCAGTGAGTGTGTGGAGAGCTTCCTGCTACCCTGTGATGGCGGGACCACTCCCAGCCCAGGCGCAGCGTGGGCCGGACCCTCTCCCACCCCCTCGGGACGCCCCCCACCACTCCGCCATACCTCCCCACCTTTCCCGCCCAGTAGGAATTTCTGCAGACTTCCGGCAATGCCCAGACCCAGTCCCAGCCCTTGTCCTCAGCGGGAAGGAGCTGAGCACAGCAGCCAGACCTAAGCCAGATGCAGCTGGATAACTCCAAACTCTTAGATCTCCACCTTAACTTCAGTAGGTGTGAAGGTTATAACTACAGCAAAGATCTACAACAAAGGGCAGAGGACAGTGCTACACAAAATGACCAGAAAGAACAAAATGCAGCCTCAGAACAAAAGCCCACCCGTAACAAGTGCGGAGGACACTAACACAGAAAAAATTGGAAAACACACAGCTGAAAGCAATGAATCAACAGCTTCTGAAATAAAACAGCTGCAGAAAGATATAGAAGACCTCAGATTGGAAA
>NW_004524807.1:1262997-1267603 GCF_000260255.1 Octodon degus
CTAGTGGTTAATTGCTGTACAAGATGCAGACTTGATATCCTATTTACAAACACCAGTAGAACAAATCCCTCTATTCATTAAGAGAATGTAACTATATATCTATCCTAACCATTTTGAATACACAGATACAAAATGAACATTCATCTGTATCCCCCCCTTTTTTTTTTCCCTACCAACTTGTTTTGAAACTGTCTCATTGCTATTTTTTCTCAATAAAATTAATTTTAAAAAAAATGAACCATTTGTGTAGGATTCTCCCAGTTGAAGAAAGGAATGATTCTTTGTCATTTTCTCCTTGCCAAGACACTATACTCAACACTTCCAACTTATGTGGCCCACATTTCTGCCCATAGTCTGCTGGCTGCTAAACAGCATGGCTTAGAAGTACATGGTGGAAGAGAGCTGAACAAAGTGTGGCAACCAGGGAGCAACCAGGAAGCAAAATGTGAAGGGAGGTGCAAGAAAGACATAAATCTTATCACTTTCAGATTCTGTAAACTGACTCTTCTAGCTGGATGTCCTCTCCTACCCTCAAGTGAGGCATAAGTGCATCAGGAGACTCTTGCCCTCATGGTTTAGTCACCTCTAGAAAGTGACACATATGAGTGCATGAGGCTTTGAGGAGATAACTAAGCATAAACCATAACATTCTTCCCTTGACCTCCCCAAAGAATCCTGTGTATCCTTTTGTGCAAGATGCAATTAGTTCTTATGTAAGGATTGTGAAAACTCTAACAGTTTCAACAGTGCTGAAAATCATAAGTTCAAAGTCTCCTTTGGGATTAAGGCAAACCATTAGCTCTGAGACCTTATAAAAACTCAAAAAGTTAAACACTGCCTACATACTGTGGCACAGGGCAAACATTTTTGTTCCAAAAGGGTAGTTGGAGGGGAGAGTGGGTGGAAAGAAATGAGGCCCAAGAAGACCAAGACTCAGCAGAGCAAACTTCAGGTCCTGTTGCTCCAAGTGCCCCACCTCCAGCAGACTGTGGTGAGACATGAGCTTCAACCTGCTTGAGAAGCCCCAGCCCACAGCACTGCCAGTGGCTGTCATTCTCATGGCCTTTCTCTTGGGCTGGCGTTGCTCACTCCTTATTGTTCTCATCCCACAGCCCATGCTCCTGGATTTTCCAACTTCTTGGGGTCTCCATTGTACTTTTGGCTTCACACACTGCCTTTTCCAGGTTAGACTGCCTGGCCTCCAATTCTGAAATGTGGATGGAAGCCTCCCTAACCCCACAATTCTTGCCTTCTGCATGTGAATGAAACCAGGACCAAAAGCAGTTTGCTTCCAGTTGGAGCCATATCCAGTCCTTCTTGTGTTTTTCTGTCTATTATATTAATGTGCCTGGATGGTGAAGAGACGTAAAATGAATTTAAGGGATTCTTTTGCCTAGGCTGCCCTGCTCCAGCATAGTGCCCTGCAGCTCTTGTCTCAGACCAGAGTATGTTAGCCTTGCACATTTGAAACTTCAAATGAAGAGGTCTTGTTTTCTGGATTGTTCTTCAGTGATTTTTCCTGCTGTAAAGCACTAGGCTTCTTTATAATGCAAACAACCTCTCCTATGCACCAGATTTGAAGGCCCCAACTTAACATGAGCTTCCTTTTGTACTAAATACAGAACTTTTTAAATGATTCAGTGGTGTCATTGCTTTTGATTCTCCTACTAGAGCTAGTTCAAAGACCTCAATGGTACTCATGCCACAACTTCAACATTAGACTGCCTTGAAATTTCCTCTGTCAAATTAATTAGTCTGCTTCTATTAATCTCAAGCTGCCACCAAGTTTGGGATATGAGCAAAATGTAAACAAGTTTTCTGTTAGTTTGTGTCACTTATTACCAGGTATCCAAATGCCGATGGAGACTTTGTTCTTAAACAAAACCTCATGAGCCTGGTCTTTACTCTCTGCTTACTTATTCATTTTTATTCAAAGTTTTTGTTTTTGAAGCTCTGACTTCCTATCAAGCTTGGTTTCCAGAATTCTAGGGCTGCTTCTTCAGCCAGCATTTCAAAGGCTTTCCCAACTCTTCCCGCAACCTAGTTCCAAAGACCCCAGAGCCATGTGGTCAAAGAGCATCACAACAACAGCCGTACTTTTGTGGTTCCAAAAATCTGTTTCAGACTTTTCTCATCTCTGGGAGACAAAATCCAACTTAAAGGACAGAAGTTGGCCACACCTTGGGACCACTCCAGATCCACCCAATCTCAGGCCCTGCAACTGTGTGGATGAGCTTCTGCTCTCTCCTGCACCTGCCAGACCAAGACCAGGTCTGCTGCATGAAAGAGACTTTTCCCCATGTTCTGCAGACCTTCCCCGCCCCTCCAGAGCCAGCACAGCCCACCCAGTGAGTGAAAACTGCCACCGTGGTCTTGGCAGCCGTCCAGACCCACCAAAGCCCAGCGCCAGTGAGTGTGCAGGAAAGCTTCTGTGCTCTCCTGCTCCCTCATACCCATCCAGACCCAGCCCAGGTCTGTCATACAGGCCTAGGGTGAAACTCTTCAGCTACAGTCCCTGCAGTGAGACTGGGATCAAAACCACGCAGTTAATACAGGAGCAGAACATCTTCTCAGAGGAGCAGAGCAGGCCAACTTCCAAGGGCAGCAGCAGGAAGGAACTGAGCACGGTAGCCAGACCTAAGCCAGGCACAACTGCATGAACTAGAACTTGGTATATCCGTACCTGAATTTTAGTACGTGTTAAGGTTACAACTGCTCCAAAGGTTTACACCAAAGGCCAGTGAACAGTGCTTTACAAACTGACAAAGAGAAGGAGCAAAATGCAATATCAGGTCCTGAGCTCACCCAAAGCAAGTGTAGAGGACTCTAGCACAGCTGAAATGTCTCAATTAATAGTGTCTGAAGTAATGAAACAATAGCAGAAAGGTATAAAGGAACTCAGATCAGAATTAATCTCTGAAATAAAAAAGAAATCTATTAATTAATAGGATCTGAAGTAAAGAAATAATAGCAGAAAGGTATAGAGGAATTAAGAGCATAATTAATCTCTGAAATGAAAAAAGAAATCTATGAATTAAGAGCATCTGAAATAAAGAATCAAATGCAGAAACATGTACAGGAAATCAGATCTGAAATAAACTCTACAGTAAAAGAATTAATAACTGCTTCTCAAGAAGAAAATAATAAAAAATAGAGATTAGAAAAGTGATGGACTTGAATAAGCAATACAAGAAAAAAATAGATCTCATGAAGCAGAGTCAAAGAGACATAGAGAAACTTAAAATTTCAATCACAAGCTTGCAAAACCATTTGAATGAAAGGGAAGACAGAGTTTCAGATCTTGAAGATGCTGGTGCAGCTAGTCAAAAGGTAAGAAAAGACCACTTAAAAACAGCTAGGATGTGGGAAAAAAGTAATTCACCATCTGCAAGATGATGCAAAGATGAACAAGTTGAGACTAATAGGCATCCATGAGAAAGAAGGAGTCAATACAAATGATATAAAAATAATATGGGCATAAGTAATAGCAGAAAACTACCCAGATATGAGGAAACAATATGAGATTCAGGTAACCAAAGCATACAGAACTCCAAATAACTTCAAACCAATCCAAAATACACTGAGACCTATGATAGTCAAGATCGCAGAAATCCAACACAAGAACAATATACAGAAAGCAGCCAGAGAAAAGAAATAGATCACATTTAAAGGAAAACCCATCAGAATTATGGGCAACTTCTCTTCATAACCAATGAAGGCAAGAAGAGCATGGAACAGAGTACTTCAACTCTATGAAAACAAATTCCAGCCCAGACTACTATACCCTACAAAGCTCTCTTTCAAGTTTGATGGAAAAGTGAAATACTTCCATGACAAAGAACAACTAAAGAATTTCATGATGACAAAGCCAACCCTACACAGATTATTAAAAGATGTTCTAGAGAGGGACCAAAATAATCATAACTCCATGAACAAGAACAGAAGTCACTCACTAAATAGGCCAAACAATTAAACACAGGACAAAAAGGAGAAACAACAGCAGGTAAATAACATGTCAATTGCAAGTCAATACATCTCAGTTATAACCTTCAATGTAAATTGACTCAATTCACCAATTAAGAGAAATAGACAAGCACAGTAGATTAGGAAACAAAATCCAACAATATGCCACATACAAGAAATGCACTTAACTCATAAAGAAACTCATAGGCTGAAAGTCAAAGGATGGAAAAAAAAATTATACACCCCAGAACCTCAGAAAAAAGCAAGGATAGCAATCTTGTTCTCAGACAGTCTCAACTTTAAATCAGGAATGAGCAGACAAAATAAAGAAGGCCACTATAGATTAGGAGAAAAATACAAGAGGAGGATGTAACACTAATAAATGCATACACACCAAACACGGGAGCACCCAACTATATAAGACAAATCTTAATGTACATGAAAAAAATCTATTATCCAATGCTACAATCTTAACAGGAGAACTTAACACCCCCTTATCCCAAAAAGATAGGTCAACCAGACAAAAAATTAGCAAATAAGTAGTAGAACTGAAACAGAGCTTAGCAGAAATGAATTTTGTTCGGTGCCATATCAATAAGAGTCTATCACTTGTGGGTCAGCTCTCAGTATTTATTGTGTACAG
>NW_004524807.1:1281563-1282936 GCF_000260255.1 Octodon degus
GACTTATATAGGATCTGGGCAGCCAATCAAGTTAAAGCAAGGATCATAAGCTGATAGGTCAGAATCATCAGTATCCAGGCAGACACACATTTTACAAGGCTGTTTACGCGGTAACAAGAACCCGGAAGCAGGAAACAGGCACCATCTTAGGGGAGCGGCCGGGACAGCTCCCAACAGAATTTAGTGGACATATACAGAGTATTCCTCTGAGCAACAGCTCAATATACTTTTTTTCCAGCTGCACAATGGTCATCTTCTAAAATAGACCACATACTGGTCCACAGGTCATCCTTAAGTATATGCAAGGAAACAGAAATTATCCTATGTGTATTATCTCACCACAGCGCAATGAAACTGGAAATAAACAAGGCAAGAAAACAGAAAAAACTCATAAATACATGGAAATTAAACAACACTATACTGAGCAACCAATGGGCCACAGATGAAATTAAATAAGAAATTCAGTGATATCTACAATTCACTGAAAATTCAAACACAACTTATTGGAATTTATGGGATGCTATGACAGCAGTCCTCAGAGGGAAATTTATAGCGGTGAACTCACACATTAGGCAAACAGAATGGGAACAAATAAACACCTGAATGTTGCACCTTCAATATCTAGAAAAGGAAGAACAAACCGAACCCAGAGCCCAAAGTCAGGAAGAAATCATAAAAACTAGAGCAGAAATTAATTCAATTGAAACAAAGAAAACAGTTCAAAGAATTAGGAATCAAAAAGCTGGTTCATTGAAAGATTAAATAAAATTGATAAGCC
Organism: Octodon degus; assembly: GCF_000260255.1. Classification (NCBI taxonomy): domain Eukaryota; kingdom Metazoa; phylum Chordata; class Mammalia; order Rodentia; family Octodontidae; genus Octodon; species Octodon degus. Next base: position 1,282,342 of record NW_004524807.1, read on the forward strand.
CCTAGCTCACCTCATAAAACAGAGGAAAGAAAAAATTCAAATACAAGCAAAAAGGAATGAAAAGAGAGTAACTAACACAGACCTAGTAGAAATTCAGAAGATTATCAATAGCTACTTTGAGAATCTTTACTCTCACAGAATAGAAGACACAGAAGAAATGGAAAGATTCCTAGAAAGCTACAAACAAATAAAACTGAATCAAGAAAGTATAACATCTCTCCATAACCCAATAACAGCCAATGAAATACAAAATGTAATAAAACACCTACCGACAAAGAAAAGTCCAGGTCTTGATGGATTCACAGCTGAATTCTACAAGAAATTTACGGAAGATGTAGTCCCTATACTCTTCAAACTCTTCAATGAAATTGAAAAGGAAGCAATCCTCCCAAAATCATTCTTGGAGGCAAGTATTATACTGATACCAAAACAAGGGAAAAGACACAACTAAGAAAGAGAACTACAGGCCAATCTCCCTTATGAACATAGATGCCAAAATCCTGTTGGAGGCCATTAACCGGTATCCATTCTATTCCTCTGCTGAGTCAAGTTTATGGCCCTTCTCACCTTGCCCATTCCCTGTGAATCACGTGCT
>NW_004524807.1:1284481-1329591 GCF_000260255.1 Octodon degus
AGGATTTAAAATGTTGTGAGCTTGGCCAGAAAGAAAGCGCCCAGAAAGCTGTAGACTGCAAAGATGGAGCTGAGAGGATCTCCATTGCTGGGAAGGAACCTGAGAATGGAAGGGATGGCCTGAGGGCATCACAGGAGGCAGGTCTCCACCCTTTACAGCCTCAGAACTGCAAAGGTCAGGGACTTTGCCTTGAGGGGAAAGCCGCTGAGCCCCTGTTCCAGAATGGCAGGGGAGGTTTCCCAACACAGAGCCATGGCTCCATACACCACAGCCATTTTAGAAACTGTGGCTGACAATTAGCTTACTCCTGAGGACTGGCAGACATTAGCCAGAGCCATCCTCTTTGGGGGGGATTATCTCCTATGGAATTCTTCCTATATACAAGGAAACTTCCACAATGATAGCGTCACTATTGACGTAGAATTTGTTACCTTCACCAGCTGCAATCAAATACTTAACTACAGTAGCCCTATTTGCCCAAAAAAGGGACATGTATTTATATGCGGGGGAAGTTTGGCCTTCACATATTTACCTACCAACTGGACAGGACTGTGTGTCATGACAGTTGTGTTGCCTGATATAGGTGTCATCTCTGGTAATGATCCCGTACCCCTTCCCAGTTTAGATTAAAAAATTAAAACTGCAATTTTCAGACTTATGATATCTACTACTAAACCTCTTCAAATTAAAACTTAACTGCTTATTAAAAATTAAAAATAGAAGTCAGCTTCTCTTTATTATGTATATTAAAACACTTACTGCATTGCCTGGCCCTATTGTCAGCAGTAAACAACAAAAGTTTTATAAAAAAGCGGTTCTTTTAAATTGCAAATGGTTGGTTCCAAGTGTGGAGGCACATGTCTGGGGGAAGAAACACACTGAGATCAGGAAGGCCTTGTGCTCCCATCCACTCTCATCCAAGGCTGACCCAGATCAACATCTGCAAGATAGGTTCAGCTGCAGAGGTCTGTGTTCCTGGTGCTAAGTAGGTGGGTCATGACCATGAAATGCCATGGCACTAGCATTGACTGTGTGTGTGGCTGGCTTCACAAGTTCTTAAGGCTCAAGATAGTACTTTAGAAGGTAATGTGGGCTCAAGAAAATCCTTTGTAGGTACTAAGACCATTAAGCTTCTCCTAGCAGATGGGCAGTACACCTATGGAGTAAAATCAGCCAAAGACAGAGCCCCAGTGCTAAATGGTCTGCAAGTTTTGTTTGGTGCAATCGATGTTGTTTATACAGGGAAATCAAAGTTATAATTCTATCAAACCAAACCATTGCTTAAACCACCCAGATTCTTATATTGCACAATTAATCATTCATTTTTGCTAAAAATTTTAAAATTGTTAAAAGGAAATAATGGGCTAGAAAATAAAAATTAAAGGAAAAACATTTTAATGGCTTTTCAAATGCAAATGTGTGTGGCCTCCAGGTAGAGCAGCTACCAAGGTGAAAGGTCTCTGCCCCACATATTTTAAAAGACTACTTAAAATTATTTTAATTCATAATGTTTGATTGCTTGTTTTACTGTCCTAAATTAAACATGGCATTAAAATAGGGCTTTGATATTTTACAAGCAAATATAAAGGCTTAAAATAATGTGTAAAAAGCCATGGGATTTAAACAGTCACTGATTTGACATTCATTTAAATAATAAAAGGCCTAATCGTGGCCTCCAAAGGCCACTGTAGGATCAAAATTCCGTTAAAGCAAAAGAGTCAATCCTGACATCTTCACTTGTCAATATATACTATTAAATTTTTATACTTTTACAGCAACAGAAAGACAAACCAGGTAAGAGAAAAAAGGCTAAAAAAGGTCCTTTGGAGAACTTTCCATACTGGACAATAAAGAGGGACTCAGTCCACAACTAACATGGCGTAAAGAATATGTTTGTGTTTTTCCAGAGAATGCTAACTGACCTATTTGGGTACCAGACTGTACTGTCAGCTGTACCATGGAGCCAGATCTAAAGAAGTTAACAGCGATCAGGCTACATCCACCCTGGAGCCTATTCAAGAAACTGACTAAATGGAATTCTAAGGTCTAAATAGGTGACAAAAAACATAAAAATACAAAATTGCATATTAATTATAGATGAAAGATTTCCTTCCAAGTTTTTCTAATAAGAGATCTCTAATAATTGACAAATAACAAAATCTGACTAGTCTACTTAGAAAATTTCTAAAGCTTGTAATATAGTTACTATAATTTAATTTGGCCAAATATTTGAGTGCACTCTTGATTTCTTTTTAAGGGGTTTATGTGACTGTGTGTTTGTGTGTCTATGTGTTTGTGTGTCTTTCAATGAACAGCTGTTCCTTTTTTGATGATTATTAATATTTTTATCAGTAGGACTCTGTCTTTTCAATAGGCTGATGACTTTTGTTAAACAACTATTGGATGTCATTAAAATGCAACCCATACAGGTCCATTATCACAGGCTTGAGATGGCTCAAAGGGAAAACTGCACTGGAATACAAACAGCTTATGATGATGAAGATCTGGAGACTTCTTAGTTCTCCCACCCTTGGCAAGATGGTCAGGCTAGCCAGAGACGAGTAATGAGGGGCATACATGAGACGCCACTTGCCGCCTAAGACAGGGACGGGACCTTCTGCCATCCTAGTCTCCTATGACAGGTAAGGTTTGAGTTGGGTCCGTGTAGAGGACGCCTCGACCTAAGACAGGCACTGACCCCTCAAGGGAATCAACCATCTACAAAAGCTATATTTTATATACATATATAAAAATAAAGGGGGATCTGTTGGAGGCCATTAACCGGTATCCATTCTATTCCTCTGCTGAGTCAAGTTTATGGCCCTTCTCACCTTGCCCATTCCCTGTGAATCACGTGCTATGCCCTAGGGGTTGCACGCTCCCCATTGTCTAGATACCTGCTGACCCCAAGAACCAAGACTTCCTCATTCCATCACTCCCTATATATACCCAGAACCTCCCCTAAATAAACGAGGCTTGATCAGAATCCTTTGTCTTGCCTCCATTTCTTGTGTCTCCTGTCCTTTGTCCCCTCTTCAATTCCCCGCTCCTCCCCCAGGTGACCTTCAATGACTGACCCGCTGGTTCGGGACAAAATCCTCAATAAAATACTAGCAAATAGAGTACAGCAAATCATCAAGAAGATCATAAACCATGACAAGGTAAGATTCATTCCAGGGATGCAAGGATGGTTCAATATTCGAAAATCTATAAATGTAATACACTATATCAATAGAGTGAAATCTAAAAACCACATGATCATCTCCATTGATGCAGAAAAGGCTTTTGGCAAAGTCCAACACTCATTCATGTTCAAAGTCCTACAGAAAATTTAATAGATGGCCTCTACTTTAATCTGGTAAAAGCCATTTATGAAAACCCAATGGCTAACATAATCCTAAATGGGGAAAAATGGAAATCTTTTACTCTCAGATCTGGTACAAGACAAGGATGCCCTCTATCACAACTTCTATTCAATATAGATCTGGAATCATGAGCTAGAGCTGTTAGATAAGAGAGAGAAATAAAAAGAATAAGAATAAGTAAAGAAGAAGTTAAATTATCATTATTTGCAGATGACATGATACTTTACTTGCAAGACCCAAAAAAATCCACCAAGAAGCTACTAGAATTAATACAGAAATTCAGTAGCATAGCAGGATACAAAGTCAATACCCAAAAGTCAATAACATTCCTCTACACATATAACAAACACACTGAGAGGGAAATTAGAGTAACAACACCTTCTACAATAGCACCAAGGAAAATGAAATACCATGGAGTTCACTTAACTAAGGAAGTCAAAGATCTTTTCATGAAAAATTATAGTACTCTGAAAAAATAGATCATAGAGGATTTCAGAAAATGGAAAGATATTACCTGCTCATGGATAGAAAGAACCAACATCATGAAGATGGCCATACTCCCAAAATTATTGCACATATATAGTGCAATTCATATCAAACTACCACCAACATACCTCCCAGATCCAGAGAAATCATTCTTAATATTTATTTGGAACCAGAAAAGACCTAGCATAGCAAAGGCAATCCTGCAACAAAGACAAGGCAGGAGAAATTACAATTCCTGACTGGAAATCATACTACAAAACTATTGTGATTAAATCAACATGATACTGGCAATGAAATAGACCTGAGGATCAATGGAATAGATTAGAAGATGTAGACACCTCTATGAACACACTCAGACACATGGTCTTTGACAAAGGGGTCAAACATGCTTACTGGAATAAAGATAGCCTCTTTTACAAATGGTGCTGGAAAAACTGGCTTTCTATATGCCAAAAACTAAAACTTGACCCTGGTCTATCACTATGCACTAAGCTAAAGTCAAAGTGATTAAAGATCTAAACATTAAAACAGAAACACTAAATCTCCTGGAAGAGAAAGTAGGAGGAACTCTTGAAGACATAGGGTAGGCAAATAGTTCATGAACAAAAATGAAATCGCAGTGGTAACACTTGAAAGAATTAACATCTGGGACCTCCTGTTATTGAAAAGTTTTTGCATGTCAAAAGAAATTGCCAACAAAATCAAATGAAAAGGCACAAATTTCAAAAAAATCTTGACAAATAAGCACTCAGACAAAGGTCTGCTCTCTTGAATCTATAAAGAACAAAAAACCATTAGAGTCCCCAAAACTTAAAGACCCCATCCAGATATAGGCATCTGAGATGAACACACACTTCTCAGAGGATGAAATTAAAGAAGTGACTAAATATATGAAAATATGCTCCATATTGCTAGCCATCTGCGAAATGCAAATTAAAACAACACTTAGATACCATCTCACCCCAAAAAGAATGGCTACCATAAACAATTCAACTAAGAACAAATGTTGGAGAGGTTGTGGGGAAAAAGGAACCCTTCTCCACTGCTGGTGGGAATGTAGACTGGTGCAATCATGATGGAAATCAGTGTGGAGACTCCTTAAAAAACTAGGACTGGAAATCCCATTCAAACCCGTTATCCCCCTACTGGGAATCTTTCTGGAGGTAGTGAAATCGTCATATCATAGTGATATATGTGTAACTATAGCACCACAATTTGTGATAGGCAAATCTTGGAAACATCCAAGATGCCCATCACCTGAGGAATGGATGAAAAAGATGTGGCATTTTTATACAATGGAGTATAACTCAGCTATAAAGAATGATAAACTCGAAGCCTTCTAATTTAAGTGGATGCCACTTGAAGATATATACTTATAAGTGAGATAAACCAGACCCACATGTGTAAATATTGTATAGTGTCTATAATATAAGATCTCAAAAGAAGAAATACAAATATAATGGTATAACACTATTAAAAGGAAAGCAAGAACTTGAGGATTAGACAACTAAAAGAAGGCAAGAAGAAAAGCTAGGAAACATGACTGGGCAAAGCCATACAATTATACATACAAGATGGGTAAGGCAATGACCCTGAGAACTATCAGCGGGTTGTTGAAACTAGCAGTTACCTGGTAAGATTCTCACTCTGACTAACTATATAAGCTGATACATGTGAACTGAGTGACTGCACCAGAGAAAGCAATGTGTAATAGTGGGGTCATGCTTGGAATGCCTGCCATTTTGGTCTTCTAAATACATACTGCTTGTCATGATATACCAATTATAGCCAGACTGTATCTCACATACTTTTGTGTGTGTGTTTTTTTCTTCTTGCTTTTTCAAATGTTCCATCTTATGCCTAAGATGTTTGACATTGAGAAAGATAGTTTAAACCTACCTGCCTATGTTGTAGGGCAATAAGAAGCTTCTCTTCTGGAGGATTAACAACCTATGTTTGCAGACCAAAAATTAGAGAAAAATAAGGGCTTCAAGAAGAGTCAATATTTTGGCCCTAGCCATTCAAGTTCAGTGAGGACACAGGACATAGGAAAACCTGTACTGTAACATCATGCAGCTCAGTTGTGCCCCAAATTTTCTGATCAAGGTGATTATGGGGCCACAGAGAATGTGATCAATGATGTGGTGTGTGCCTATAGAGAGTCACAAGGAGAGAAAACATTCTTTCAGGCTTTCACAGAGAGTAAATTGGTCAAGCAATGGCAGTGACTCATCTGCATGGCTGACACTGACAAAGGATCTACATATTGAGGACAGGGTTTCAGGATAAGTCCTGAGGGGACTTTACTGACCATGTCAGATATGAAAGTTACATTTTTTTTATTATGCATGTCTTGCTTTATCTTGGTCTTAATCATCCAGCAGAAAAGTGTAGAAACAAGGTATGAAAAGGTATTTTCATTGAAGGCTCAAGTCATCAGATTCAGACATTGTCAGTCCTGCGGATAATCCACTACTATTGTGGAGTACTGGACTATATTGGAATATTTTGTTGAATTCATTCACCTACAATATTTGGATGGCAATGGAATACCCATCTCTGACAAAACTGAACAAAAAAGGTGATATAAATAAATGAAAATTTTGTATCTGTATACACAAAATAGTTTAGGTAGATATATAGCTACTTTCTCTTAATTCAATAAGATAAAAGATCTGTACTAATAGTGTCTGGACATGATAACATGTTTACGTCTTGTGCTATGAATGACTACTACAAAGACAACAATATGCAGTGTATTAATTGTTGTAGCTCTCCTACCAACTTGTTTCGAAGCTGTCACATTGCAATTTTTTTCTCAATAATATTAATTTTAAAAAATTAAAGGAGAGAAATTTTGTTGCAGTCCTTACTTAGCTGGCTCCAAGGCAGGATGGCATAACAGAGGAAATGCAAGAGGAAACATCAGAGGAAATGCCAGCAGAAAAGAATCAGAGGATCCATAAAAGGCAAAGGCTTGCCAGGCCTTGCACATGGTGATCTTTCTCTTCTCTGCAGACCTCACATCTTAACCAGTCCTGTATAACCCCATAATCCAGTCACTTTACAAAAGCCCTTAGAGTACATCTAAATGTAAACTGTAAGAGTACAATGCAAAAGTTTCTACATTTTCAACTTTTCTTATACATTAAGTTGAGTGACTCTTTTATTCTCTTTCACTTCTCTGTCATGACAAATATACATGGGGTATTTAAGTGAGTTATCTGTTACACTTGTTCTCTCTGTGGAGTGGCATAAAATTCAGTGCCGACTTCATGCTAATGTTTTTGATAGCAAACATGCAGTTTTTGACCATCATCCATATTATTTTTTTGTCTGAGATCAGTTGAATACCTGTATCTAATGAAGATTGAAATATAGTCAGCTCTGATACATATTTCAACAAAATGGTAGTTTGTCACAACCGCTTCTTGAACTGAGAAGTTCCTCCCAATTATGGTAGATAATTACTAGTTTGTGGCAGATGCCACAATATTCAGAGACCTTGTCTCACATTTAGCATAAACAATTTCCATTCCAGTGGGTTTGCTGACATACTCACATGTACTATGTTATGAAGGATTTTAAAGCAAACCCTTAATTTTGTTTCTCCCATAAGTGTAACGTTAAAAAATATGATTCTAGTTTCCATTATTTAGTTTTAGATTTATCTTCATATACTGATGACTCCACATAATTTTTGGAATTTAAACACTAGTCACAAAGAAAAAAATATATGTATATATATCTACCTATCTACCTACATGGACACACACACACACACACACATGCACATAAAAAAAGAGAGAAAGAATAGAAAAGAAAATTAAGCAAGGTACCAAATAATAAAAGTCAGGGATGGTCAGATAGCTCACTGGATTAAAGCACCTGCTTAGGAAGATGGAGGAACTAGGGTTTGATCCTCAGCGTGTGGTGCTGGCCCTGCCCTTGGAGCACACTGAAATGAAGATTGAGACTGGGCATGGTGGTGCATGCCTATAATCCCAGCACTTGGGAGGCTGAAAACAGGAGGATCACTATAAGAGTCCCATCTGTGTAGTGAGACCCTGTGGACCATGTACTAAATACATTAATAATAATAATAATAATAATAATAATTAATAATAGCAAGAAAATGTCTGTAATTGGCCAAAAATAATATTATATAAGAAATAAATTGCTTTTACCACTACCTTGTGTTATTGTAAGGCAATTATTGTCCGCTTCTCTACATACACATTAGCACCAAGAAAAAGGTATCAGTGTTCTTATGAAATAGCTTTAAACTGACCAGTTACCCTTTGGCAATAAATATGCCAAATCTACTCTTTTAAAACATCTCAGACCATTGTAGTATGATTTTAGGCAATTGCTTCTTGTTAATCATGCTTTACCTTACAAGTTGAAATTAAACTCACAAAATGGATATGGTCATCAGATGCAGTTCTCTTTAGAAGACCTATTTCCTTTGCTTTAAAACAGGGCACAGTAAATAACTATCTCTGGGTCAAACTGGTTCCTACTTCCTGTTTTATAAACAAAGTTTTATTGAGATACGTGAGTACTTCCTCATTTCAGTAGTATCTAAAGCTCTTTTCACACTAGAGGAGCATCATTAATTAAGTATGAGGATGATGGCCCTGAAAAACCAAAATATCTATTCCCTTGCATTTTACAGAAACAGTGTGTGAATGCCGCCTCTAAATGCAGAACACAGCTTGATTTCTGGTCCCTCCTTAACATACATTATGAGCAGAGCTGACAAGCAAGTCTGTAAGTCAAAATAAACACACAAAGAATTAATAATTCATTAAAGATAAATAATATATCCCATACATTATTTTAACGGATACAATTCTAAAACAAATGTGCCAACGATAAATTGTGGATGATGAATTGACAGATTTTGTCAACTCAAAACAAAATTGAAAACTTATTTTAAGATGAAGGAGAAATATTAGGCAGAAAGTGAGTTGAAATATTAAAAACAAAAAATTAAATTATTAGTAGGTTTGGTATTCCTAGGAATGAATCCATCTATTGGGGCATTAGATTGAGGAATTGTGAAGAAAAGAAAATCTAGTGTGGTTCATTGCCAACTGGTGGTCAACTGTTACACCCACCTGAACTAAATCAGTGTGGTTCTGGGTGTGGAAGGCCCACCTGAGGATTGTTGCTGGCAGTGTAGATGTAGAACTGCAGAAAAAGTGAAACTATTGGAAGCTGCAGGGAGCTGTTGGTTCTCTTGGAAAAGCTTGTCATGCTGGCTTTCCTGATAAACTTGGTGGTCTCATCATTGAAGGAGCTCAGGATCTTGTTACTTACTGAGGATGGCTACATTTCATTTTGGGGGAGCTGTGGTCCTCATCGTGAACATAACTTCCTGGTTCTGTAGTGAAAAATGGTATACTGCTCAGTGTCCTGGACAAGCTTGTCTCATTGGCTTTCCTGACCAGAACTCGGTTTGTCTCATTTTCAGAGGAGCTGAGGGCCTCACTGTTGCTGAAGATGGCTGTGGTACCTTTTGGCAGATTTCTGGTTCTTACTTTGAGCATCACTTCTTTGCTGTAGCTCAGATCCCTCAGCCTGCTAGAGTGGATCTTTCACCCCATTGCATAAACTCTCAAGCTTCTACCACTGACATTTTGGACCTTACATTCACAGATTCATGAAACAAGCCTGCATGAGACAGTGTTATGGACTCTATCTCTTCAGCTGGACTCATGCAGGATATTAGTGTTGGATTCAGCTCCTCAGCTGCAGTCTTTCATCTTTAATGTGTAAACAGATTTCCTACACTCTGTGTATGACTTTTTGGGTGATCTATTATAAAATAATTCTATAAACTATGGATCCTTTATTGTGTTGTTCCCCTTGAAAAACCCCAAACTACATCAGAGACATAATGACATAATGACATATAAATTTCAAATCATAAAGTTTTCCAAGAACAAATGATAATTAGAAAGAAGAAAGCATTTGAATGAAGTCAATAAGGTGTAGAGATTTTTGTATTCTAGTAATATGATAATATTAATTTATCACTAAATATAGCTAAAGTGAATGAGTTTTAAAATATTTTCTTTAAAAATAAAAAAGTTGATAAGAATTGCAATAGAATGTTCAGGAAACTCAGATGTACTCAACGCTGAAGTAGTATCTAAGTTACTTTGCTCTTGTAGTTGGGGCAAAATATCTGACACCCAAAATTAAGGAAAGAAAGGTTTATTTAGCTCACAATTTCTAGAGGTTTCAGTCCATACTCAGCTGGCTTTAAAGCAGAGTGGATCATGGCAGAGGGCAGCAGTTCATGGCAGTGAAAAAACAACAAAATCCAAGGAAGAAGAAGCAGCTAGGGCAACAAGCAAGCCTCTCTCCCTTCCTTATATTGTATTGAGGCTCTCCACCCAGGGTGATTGTCACACTCACATCCATAATTCCAGCATTCAATCATGAATTAATCACAAACTCTAGAAGCTGCCCCATGAATGCATGAGGCTTTGGTGAAACAACTAGATACAAATTATAGTATTCTGTCCCTGGTCCCCCAAAGAATAATATATAACCCTCTATGCAAAAGACATTTAGTCCATTTCTAAGAGATGCCAAGTTACTAACAGCTTCAGAATTGCTGAAAATTCCAAGTTCCAAATCTCCCCCAAGAGCTAAGGTAAACTCTTAACTGTGAGTCCCTGTACAAATGAAAAGTTAAATACTTCCAACACTCAATGGCACAAGGAAAACATTACCATTTGAAAAGATACGAACAACAGGACACAAAGCTTTGGGACTTAAAGAAGTCCAAAATCCAGAAGGGAAAGCATTAAGTCCTATAGTTCCATGTGGAACATTTGAAGAAATCTGTGGTGAATTGTGAGCTCCATGTGGCTCCACCTCTATGGCACTTTTGGTTGTAGTGCCATTGCTTCTTTCTTAGGCTGGCTTTTTTCTCTCCTTGCAGCTTTTCTTAGATGATCCACATTCCTAGCCCTTCCAAACTTATGGGGTCTACACTGCACTGCAGGCTTATCATTCACAGCTTCACATATTGCCTTCCTGGGGCACATGGCCTGCCCTCCAGGCCTTCTTCTTTCATCTAGGTAGAAGCCTTCTTAACCTCAGAATTCTTGCATTCTACATGTACCTAAAACAAACCATGTGGATGATGCCAAGGTCTGCTGCCAACTGGAGTAGTAGCCAGGTTTTCTTCTCTCTTGGCTCTAGGATTGGGTTCCTGGATTGCCAAGCAAAGTGAACCTAATTCTGAGGAACAAATTCTCTATGCTGCTGCCATTTTGGAAGCTGGCATGGTTGCCATGGTCATTCTGGAATGTGGAGGTCTGTGAATTTTCCTCAAAGTAAAGTCTTTCACTTTTGCAATTTTGAAACTGCAAAGGGTGGTGACTTGCTGATTCCTATAATGCTCTCAAGAGATCTTTTCTATTCTCCTTTTTCTTCTCAGCAATGAATATCTCCTCAACTGTGTCTTTGCAATCCAAAGCCTTATTGGAGTTTCTTTTCTGCCAAAGTTCACATTTTAAATCATCCTGCTTGTTTTTTTTCTCTTGATTCTCAACATAAATCTGACTGAAAGACCCCAACAATTGCCATGCCACTACCTTGACATTCAATTGTCTTGAAATTTCTTTTGCACAATTAATCATTATGCTATGTTTAATCTCATTCTCAAGCAAAGACTCTGGACAAGAGCAAAATGCAGACAAACTTTCTGCCAAGCCACAGCACACATCATCTGGAGCCCAATAACCAGCGCAGTCCTTTTTCTCAGCAGAAACCTCCCCCATCCTGCTCGTTATAGGCAGGATTTCTATCAGCTTTCTGGTCTTCTGAGCTCTGGCCAGAATCTCCCATACAAAAGAGCAGAAGATGTTCCAGCACTTCTCTTTCAGGTAATATTTCTAAATCTTTTCCATGTCTTCCAGTAAGCCATTCCTAAAGACTCTTGAATGACATGGTCAAGTATAGTCACAGCAATGGTCCCACTTCTAGTACCACATTCTGTCTCAGTTACTTTTCTTTTGTTGCTGGGGCAAAATACCTGACACCCATAACTAAGGAAGGAATGGTTTGTAGATGTTTCAGTCTGTTCTTGGCTGGCTCTAAGACAGAGTGGTACATGACACAAGGCAAAAGTTCAGGGCATTGGAAAAAAAAAATAAAAGGAAAAACTAAGGGAGGAGCAGCAGCTGGAGCAGTAACAAAATTCTCTCCCTTCCTTATATTGTATTCAGGGTCTCCACCACAGGTTGGGTGTAGCACTCACATCCACAATCCCAGCATTTGATCATGAATTAATCACAAACTCTTGAAGCTTCCCCAGTGACTGCATGAGGCTTTTGGGGAACAACTAGACACAAACCATAACTAATGGTGGTTACCCTGAGGCCCTTTTCCAAACATTACCTGAGCATTGACCTCAAAGCTGTGCTCTAGGGTCTGAAGCAAGAAGTGCAGCCTGAGCTGGGCTGAGAATTCAACAGGAGACTTGTGTTAGAGCTGAAGACCCCACTTTTCAGCCCATAGTATTTTGGTTAAAAAGCGAATACACTTTGTCATTCTACTTTTTCCACTAGACTTAAAATCAAATTACCCTTACATTTGAACTGGGAAAATGGAAGGACCTATTCTTAAATTGAAGCCAAAGGACAATTCTCAAGATTATACTACTTGGAGCAGTTTCAAATTTAGCATATTTCATTTTTGGAGACTCATTTTCTTTTAATTCCATCTTACTATTTCACATAATATCATTTAATTAGGATTTGTATTATATTTTTAAAGCTTTCTTATCCATTGTGACATAATTATAACTGGAGATGATCATCAACATAAATGATACAGTAATATTTAAGCCTAAAATGAGCTTTCAAATAAAGTGAGGAAAGATAATATTCTTTGAGAATATTATTTTTTCGTGATTCATAAAATATTAGTTTTAGACTGTTGGTTTATTTTCATGGAAACTATGATGGCTGTAGGTAAGTGGTAATAAGTGTCTAAATAAAACAGAAACAGATTTTTAAAGCAAAAATACCTCTTCTAGCCTTAGAGAGGAACAACAGATAATTTTCCAATTAAAGTAGGAATCTGATACTAAAACAAAACTAACTGTACCAAATATTTTACTATGAGCTGACACTAAAAATAGCAATGCAAAGCAGAAGAAGGCTGTAGTAGCTTTGTGATATTGAAATGTCCATAAATTCAAAATAACAGCAAAATTCTAATTAATGTGCTGAAGAAACAGAAAAGAAGCTTGATAATACTCTCAGGGGACAATTATCGATGAACAAAGAAAGCAAAATGTTTGGGTTCAAGAATTCAGGAATGTAATTGAAAAGTAAGCGTGTATTAGACACACCTGAAAAACAATTTTATGACTTGGAAGACAAGTCAGAAAATATTACCTAAAATTAATCAAAGAATATAAAATTTAAAAGTTAAAGTGGTAATAAAAGAGAAAGAAGATAATGAGAGGTCATACATTTGAAACTTCTAAAATTAAATTGACAGCAAAATTAAAGCCAAAGCTTCTGTTTATAAATATTGAAAGTGACATTTTGAGCCAAAATATTTCCATATGAGTAGAACTATTATTCTGGGGTGTTAAAATATCCTGATTGATTTCTTTTATTTTTTTGTGTGAATTCATATAAGAACAGTGTATGACCCGAAAAGTATCTGATGATGACCCTAAAATTATTTTGCAAGGAGCCAGGGAGATAGCTCAGTGGAATAAGTGCTTGCCTAGCAAGTGCAAAGTCCTGTGTTCGGTCCCTAGTACCACCAAATAAATAAATAAATAAATAAATAAATAAATAAATAAATAAATAAATTTGTACTCAAATAAACTCCCTTGAACACACCACAGCTAAGTGTGGAAGAAAAGAATTTTCAAGAAGAAAGATAATAAACTGTTTGTACCAACAGCCATCATTCTGAAAGGAATTCACAACTATGTATTTCAAAAGGAAGATATATAGTCTAGAAGAAAATGGTTAAAGTAGACAAGTGAGGGCCTCAGAGATGGCTGAGTGGAGTAAGCGCTGCCCTGGCAAGGGCAAGGGCCTGGGTTCAATCCCCAGTTCAAACAAACAAACAAATAAACAAACAAAAAATAGACAAGTGACTTTAAAATGAAAGTGGAAATTACTGCTGTTTTGGAAATAATACCATGCAGCATTAAAATAAAATGAAATGAATTAAAAAGCAAAAACAAATTAGATTGTTAGTTGGGAAATGAATAAAAGCACTTAAAATACAACATTCTAGAAAAACTTTTGTTTTTTTTAAAAACATGGAATTATTTCACACTTTGAGAAGATTCTGTTTTATAATTTCTAGAGATAAATTAAACTAATAGCCACAGAAGTAGAAAAGGAACTTACAGACGTTCTTTTGTGCTGCTTTGCTGTCTTGAATCATTTCAAAACTTTTAGTGTAATTTCTGTCAAGTCAAAAGCTCACAGTGTGTTTGCTTCCTCCTAACTCATCTGGCATTGTATTACCTTGAGCTCTTCTCCAAAGTCAATAAAATGACCATGAAAAATAAATACTTCTATTTGTATTATTTATTTATTTATTTATTTATTTTCATATATTTGGTATAGGGTCTCACTACACAGCTCAGACTAATAGTGATCCTCCTGTTTTCAGCTTCCCCAGCACTGGGATTACAGGCGCGCATCACCACACCCAGACCGGGTGGCTGGCTCAGTGTGCCTGGGGACAGGGCCAGCACAGCATATGGTGCCAGGATTGAACCCTTGCCCCTGAGCTTGCCTGAGCAGTTGACTAGTCCACTGAGCCCTAATATAATTTGAGCCAGTTCTAAATATCAAGACAGACTCAACATGGCTGGGGCTGTAGCTCAGCAGTACAGCACCTGCCTGGTACTTGCGATGTTCTGAGTTTGATTCAAGGTAGAAAAAAAACAAAAAACAAAAAACAAACAAACAAAAAAAAAACAGGATTTTTTTTTTTCTTTTTTGGGTGGGCTGAGGATGCCTTCAGAGTAGGTCTGATTTGGCTTGAGGATGTGGGGATCCAACCACAGCATCCTGAGCCTGACTGCTTTGTTTAAAAAGTAGGCACTTAAAACAACTGAGCTAAGGGGCAGGCCCCCAGAAAAAACACACACAAAAAAACAAAACAAACACAAAGACACAACAGGGTGAGTAAAGACATTTACAAAAGAGGGTATTCAGAACTGCTCCAGAAAGTGGAAAGCATAAAGTAAATGTGTTTTGAACTGGGGAGAATATTTTGCAAGGAATTAAAGATAGTTCTTTGACTACAATAGTTTTTGTTAAGTATTTTTCAACCACATATTGTACATTGATTTTAATTTTGTATGTAAATATTATTTATAAGTGCATATATTACAATATAGTCATCACAGAAAGCTTCTACTTATTTAAATAGCTGTAGTATTACCCAGTTCATCATTGATAATCCTCCCTGCATTTGTTCAAAAAGTTATTTTGTGGGCTTGATATGCACACATTTTCCATGCTTGTTTTTAATTTAGAATTTATATATAGCCCAACTCCCTATTCCACAGAATGAGGGATTTTCATCTGTTTCTCCAAATTAAATCACAAATAACACAAATTTAGTGCTAGGGATATCTGAAGATTATTCCACAGGCTCTCTGGACAAGCAAAACAAAGTTCATAATCTTTGACAGTAAGTATCTGAATGACTTCTTTGCATTTATTCTTGCCTGAATTATGAATCATCAAAGCAAATATTTTCCTAAAATCACGTTATTCTAGAATCACACATAATTGTCACGATTTGTAAAAATTGCACCTCCAGTATAGTTAACCTAAAAATCTTTCTTGTTTAGTGGTATTGATATTACAATTTCAACTAGTTGACCCAGAGAAGATTTTTTTAGAAAAAGTTTAAAATATCTCCTTATAAAAATACTGCAGACCAATACTTTTCAAGTATGAAAAATGCAGAAATGGCTAAATTTGATTTTCTTGTCTGTTTCTAATTCACTCATCATATTACCGTAGTAGAATACACAGAAATGAATGTTGTAACATAAAAAGAATTGGTGATAGTTTTAGAATCCTAGTTTCCATATTTTTCAATCAGTTTGGAGTTAAAGTCTGTCTGCACCTGAAAGACGGGATTTGTTGTCTGACCTACTGTTCTGATAGTTTCCTAGATCATAAATAAAGAAAAGCACTAGCAAAGTTTTAAAGATTTTTTTTTCTTTGCCACTCTGCTTAGGCAAGAAGGGGGAATTAGCCTTGTAACCAGATCCTCCTAGTCTGCATTTAATTTGGAGCGAGACACGACTACCGAGGGAGCCCTGACAGCAAACAGCAGAGGGCAGTATTTGCTCACGCATGAAGTGTTAGGGCACACAAAGTTGGAAGTGTGGAGTTCCTATGGCAAAAATGTATGACATATGCCCTATATTTGCATTGTTTGGCTTAAATTCATATTTTGTAAGTTGGTTTCCTTAAAGGGGAAAAATGCTGACCTGATTCCTAGTCTTTTTTTTTTTTTTTCTTTTAAAGAAGCAGTGCAGGCCATCCCAGAAGTAGCTGTGGTGAGTTCAGGGGAGTTCATTTCAGTGCAATACGTGGCGTGTGGACTTTTTTTTTTTTTTTTTTTTTAATAAGGTTTAAATTCCAGTGCACTTATTCTCTTTTCCCATGTATATATATTCTTTCCCCGAACAAAAGCAAAGCAAAACTTTATTAAATTTCCTTTGGTTACAAAATGTCGAGGGTAAAGTACTGCAGCAGGCAACGAAATTCCAAACTGTGCAACAGGAAGAGATCTCCCTCTTTCCAAAGGGCTGCCTTTGTTATTGATGTGGAAACCCTAAGGCTTGGGCTCCAACACCTGGAATCCAATTGGGAAGGAAAACAATGCAGAACAAATACTGGCTGGTGCTACAGGAAGAGAGCGTTGGCTCCCAGGCCTTTCTGCCCTGATCACCCGGAAAGTGGGGGAGAGGGACAAGTGGATGCAGGGTTAGGGTTCAGCTCTCCCTGGACTTCATGGAGCTCACTATGTAGATAGATGGGGGAGTGGGGAAGAGTGGGTTCGGATTCTGTGGGGTAACAATGGGCGGCAGCTCCCTTGCTTGCCTTGAGCAGAAAGGGCAGGAAACGGTTAAAGTAGATCTGCGCCGCGCATTCCCAGACAGGCTTTGCTTAATCCTGCCTCCCCGCTTTAGCAGACCCTCAGCCCTTTCCTTTGTTTTATTTCTCTCGACCCCCTTACCGGGAGTTATTACTAGAGTACCAACCTAACGGTCTTTCCCCAGGCTCTCCGCTAAAGTTATTTATTTGCAAACCCGAAGCCACCCCCATCTATTCTGCGGCAGCATTTTGCTATGATTGCGCGGACACCGGCCAAGACTCGACCGTGAAGGAGGGCGGGAGGGAGAGGGAAAGAGATCGTCCCCCTTCTTAGCGCCTCGGCCCCGCCGGCCTCCAGGCCGCCCTCCGGGTCTTCGGGGAGGCTGGGGCGATCCGCGGCCATCCCAGCCTCTCGGAGGGCGCCGGGCGGGGCCGCGGCAGTCCCGGTCCAATGGGGCTCGGGCTAGGGAGGGGCCGTAGGTGACGGGCCGGGAGCTCGGGAGTTCGGGAGAACTCCGGTGCGGGGATCACCGAGCGCTCGCGAGCAAAGTTTCTGAGTCCTGTTCCAGTTCGCGGTCTTCCCGCCCCCTCTGTTTGTGTTTCGCGACTGTGTGTGTGTGTGTGTGTGCGCGAGACAGAGAGAGAGAGCTCGCGTGTGTCGCCCGCGTGTGCGCGCTCCTGTGTGTGTGCGCGCAGCGGGGAAGGGGCGGGGAGAGCGAGGGACCCGGAGGAGGTGCCGGGCGGCTGCCGAGCTCCAGCTCCGCCGCGCTGCAACCTTCAGCCCCTGCTCGCGAGGGGAGCGCCGGCAGGCGCGGTCCGGAGCAGCAGAGGGCACCGTCACAGCCCAGAGCCGACTTCTCTTTCTCCAACGACACCGGGAAAGGAGAAAGAGGGACAACCCACCCCCTCGCCCCAAACAAAAAGCCTTGTGGATTACAAAGTGAAACTGACACGGGACAATAAAAGCAAAGATAACGGGGACAGGGGCGAGGCGCTCTAGAGTGGGCTTCTGACTGGGGCCGCCGGAGAAAGATCCCCCTTGGTATGGTGAGGGGAGGGGACTTGGGGACCCCGTGCTGCTCCCGCCCTGCCCCAGCGAGGCTGAGAAGAAAGGGGGACCTGCGCTCGATCTGGATGTACAAATAATCGATCGGCAGGCGCCCAGGCAGAGGTGAAAGATGCCGAGCAGCGGCCGTGGCCGGTGCCGGACCGCCGGCTGGAAGCCGCAGCAGCAGGGGCCGTGGCGGCGGCGGTGGCTGCAGGGACAGGGGCGCAGCTGAGCGCTCTGGCGCCGGCGCTGGGGGAGGCGAACGGGAAATCGCGGCTCTCCAAGTGCCCGCGCGGACGCTGCCGCCCGGGCCTCGGCGGCCAGTGCTGGAGGACGCTGGAGGCGGTGCAGACTCGTTGCAGAAGTGCGAGGAAGCAAGGAAATTCCTCATCTCCAATTTTTGTGAAAGGAATTCGCTTTTCCGGATTCCCTGCTTCCTCTCCGGTGCGCAGTTGTGCTTCTCCGTCGCTACTCTTGTTTGTTCTTTCCTGTACCATTTCTTCGCCGCGGGTAAGTTAGTTCTAAAGTTTCTCAAGAGAACTGTTTGCAGTGCCTCTACTATACCTTGAAAGCAAGCAACCTTTTCCAACTCGGAACCTTCTGGTTGAGACGCTTGACTGTCTGGATTAAAAACAAAGTAAAAGGGAGAGGGGGAAATATAAGAGCTCAGAAAAACTTTTCTGGGAGCTTAGTTTCCGAGAGTGTCTCGCGGAATGCGCCGCCGCTTTCTGCCACACCGAGTCTCGGGCTCTGTTCGCCCAGCTAGTTACCTGGAGCCTCCTGCTGACGGGACTTGCGTTGGTTGGACTGGAGGTTCTTGGAAATAGCAGAGGCCTCAGCCCAGCTGAATTTTTTCTTAGTGCTCCTTGACTCCTGTAAATACTACTCCGTTTCCTTCACCCCTTCGTTCTCTTCCTCACACCGATCGCGGGAACCAGTACCATGAACTTGGACGCAGGCAGGGCTCCTGGCCGCCCCGGGCTCCCACTGCCCACTCTACTAGGACTGCAGCTCTTGCGACTCCTCTGGCTGCTGTCACTGCTCCCGGGGCCGGCCTGGGTCCACGGAGCTGAGCAGCGCCAGGTGTTCCAAGTGTTGGAAGAGCAACCTCCGGGCA
This sequence comes from Octodon degus, assembly GCF_000260255.1. Lineage (NCBI taxonomy): Eukaryota > Metazoa > Chordata > Mammalia > Rodentia > Octodontidae > Octodon > Octodon degus. Next base: position 1,303,631 of record NW_004524807.1, read on the forward strand.
CTCCGGTCGGCACCATCCAGACGCGCCCGGGCTTCACCTACCGGCTCAGTGAAAGCCACGCCTTGTTTGCCATCAACGCTAGCACCGGAGCTCTATACACCACCACCACCATCGACCGCGAGAGCCTGCCCAGCGACGTGATCAACCTGGTGGTCCTTTCCAGCGCTCCCACCTACCCCACTGAAGTGCGTGTGGTGGTACGGGACCTCAACGACAACGCCCCCGTCTTCCCGGATCCCTCGATTGTGGTCACTTTCAAGGAGGACAGCAGCAGCGGGCGCCAAGTCATCTTGGACACCGCCACCGACTCGGACATTGGCTCCAATGGTGTGGACCACCGCTCATACCGCATCGTCCGGGGCAACGAGGCAGGCCGTTTCCGCCTGGACATCACCCTGAACCCCAGCGGCGAGGGCGCGTTCCTGCATCTCGTGTCCAAGGGTGGGCTGGACCGCGAGGTCACACCGCATTACCAGCTGCTGGTGGAGGTGGAAGACAAGGGCGAGCCGAAGAGGCGGGGCTACCTTCAGGTAAACGTGACTGTGCAAGACATTAATGACAACCCCCCAGTTTTTGGCAGTTCCCACTACCAGGCGGGGGTGCCTGAGGACGCGGCTGTAGGTTCCAGCGTCCTCCAGGTGGCAGCGGCTGATGCGGATGAAGGGACCAATGCCGACATCCGCTATCGGTTGCAGGACGAGGGGACTCCCTTCCAAATGGACCCAGAGACTGGGCTGATCACGGTGCGGGAGCCGCTGGACTTCGAGGCGCGGCGCCAGTACTCGCTCACGGTGCAGGCCACGGACCGAGGTGTGCCTTCTCTCACTGGGCGCGCTGAGGCGCTCATTCAGCTCTTGGACGTGAATGACAACGATCCGGTAGTCAAGTTCCGCTACTTTCCCGCCACCTCTCGCTATGCCTCTGTCGATGAGAACGCTCAGGTCGGCACTGTGGTGGCTCTGCTCACCGTCACTGACGCAGATTCCCCTGCGGCCAACGGGAACATCTCCGTGCAGATTCTCGGCGGCAACGAGCAGCGCCACTTCGAAGTACAGAGAAGCAAAGTGCCGAACCTGAGCTTGATCAAAGTGGCCAGCGCGCTGGATCGCGAGCGCATCCCGTCCTACAACCTCACGGTCTCGGTCTCAGATAACGATGGAACGCCCCCTGACGCAGAAGTCCAGGCACGCTCTTCCGTGGCCAGCCTAGTGATTTTCGTCAATGACATCAATGATCACCCTCCTGTCTTTGCACAGCAAGTGTACAGAGTGAACCTGAGCGAGGAGGCGCCCCCAGGAAGCTATGTGAGCGGGGTGTCTGCCACTGATGGCGACTCTGGTCTCAACGCGAATCTGCGCTACAGCATCATTTCCGGCAATGGGCTCGGATGGTTCTGTATCAGTGAGCACAGTGGCCTGGTGACCACGGGGGCGGGGGGCCTCGACCGTGAGCTGGCTTCTGAAATTGTGCTGAATATTAGTGCCCGGGACCAGGGAGTTCACCCCAAGATTTCTTATGCTCAGCTTATAGTAACTCTCCTGGATGTGAACGACGAGAAGCCAGTGTTCAGCCAGCCAGAAGGGTATAATGTGTCAGTGGTTGAGAATGCCCCGACAGGGACAGAGCTACTGGTGCTTGGGGCAACTGACGGGGACTTGGGTGATAATGGCACAGTCCGCTTTTCCCTACAGGAGGTAGAGAGTGACCAGAGGCCCTTCCGCCTGGATCCTGTGTCTGGGAGGCTGAGTACTGTCTCCTCTTTGGACAGGGAAGAGCAAGCTTTCTATTCCCTGCTGGTTCTGGCGACAGATCTAGGCTCCCCTCCGCAGTCATCAGTGGCTCACATAAACGTGAGTCTTTTGGATATGAATGACAACAGCCCTGTGTTCTATCCAGTCCAGTACTTCGCTCACATTCAGGAGAATGAGCCTGGAGGCAGCTATGTCACCACAGTGTCTGCCACTGACCCAGACCTGGGTCTCAATGGAACTGTCAAATACAGTATGTCAGCTGGGGACAGGTCTCGGTTTCAGATCAATGCTCAAAGTGGGATTATTTCTACAAGAATGGCCCTAGATAGAGAAGAAAAAACAGCCTACCAGTTACAAATAGTGGCTACTGATGGTGGGAATTTACAGTCTCCCAACCAAGCTATAGTTACCATCACAGTATTGGATACTCAAGACAACCCACCGGTATTCAGCCAAGCGGCCTACAGTTTTGTGGTTTTTGAGAATGTGGCACGGGGATATCATGTGGGTAGTGTGTTTGCATCCAGCATGGATCTCAATTCCAACATCAGTTATCTCATTACTACTGGGGATCAGAAAGGTATGTTTGCTATCAACCAGGTCACAGGGCAGCTTACCACAGCCAGTGTGATTGACAGAGAAGAACAATCCTTTTATCAGCTGAAGGTAGTGGCGAGTGGGGGCACAGTGACTGGAGATGCTGTGGTGAACATAACAGTTAAGGATTTGAATGACAACTCTCCTCATTTCCTTCAGGCTGTGGAGAGTGTAAATGTGGTGGAGAATTGGCAGGCAGGTCATAGCATTTTCCAAGCTAAAGCTGTGGATCCCGATGAAGGTGTCAATGGCATGGTACTCTATAGCCTGAAACAAAACCCCAAGAATTTATTTGCAATCAATGAAAAGAATGGTAAGATTAGTCTGCTGGGGCCCCTGGATGTTCATGTTGGCTCCTACCAAATAGAGATCTTGGCATCCGATATGGGTGTCCCACAGCTCTCCTCTAGTGTGATCTTAACAGTTTATGTCTATGATGTCAATGACAACCCACCAGTGTTTGACCAACTGTCTTATGAAGTTACCCTTTCTGAGTCTGAACCTGTGAATTCTCGATTCTTTAAAGTGCAAGCTTCTGATCAGGATTCAGGAGCCAATGGTGAAATTGCATACAATATTGCTGAAGGCAATACGGGAGATGCTTTTGGCATATTCCCAGATGGCCAATTGTATATAAAAAGTGAACTGGACCGTGAACTTCAAGACAGATATGTTTTACTGGTTGTTGCCTCTGACAGAGCAGTGGAACCCCTTAGTGCTACTGTGAATGTTACTATAATTTTAGAAGATGTAAATGATAACAGGCCTCTTTTTAATAGTACCAATTACACATTTTACTTTGAAGAAGAGCAGAGAACTGGGTCATTTGTGGGCAAAGTGAGTGCTATGGATAAAGACGTTGGGCCAAATGGAGAAGTAAGGTATTCTTTTGAAATGGTGCAGCCAGATTTTGAGCTGCATGCCATCACTGGGGAAATTACAAGCACACATCAGTTTGACAGGGAATCTCTTATGAGGCGCAGGGGAACTGCAGTTTTTAGCTTTATGGTCATAGCAACAGATCAGGGCCTCCCTCAGCCTCTCAAGGATCAGGCCACTGTGCACGTTTACATGAAGGACATAAATGACAATGCTCCCAAATTTTTAAAAGACTTTTATCAAGCTACCATATCAGAGACAGCAGCCAACTTGACACAGGTTTTAAGAGTATCTGCCTCAGATGTTGATGAAGGTAATAATGGACTTATTCATTATTCTGTAATCAAAGGGAATGAAGAAAGGCAGTTTGTGATAGACAGTACCTCTGGACAGGTAACGCTAATTGGCAAATTAGACTATGAAGCGACACCTACCTATTCCCTTGTAATTCAAGCAGTGGATTCAGGGACAGTTCCTCTCAACTCAACCTGTACTCTAAATATTGATATTTTGGATGAGAATGACAATACTCCTTCTTTCCCTAAATCGACACTATTTGTTGATGTTTTGGAAAACATGAGAATTGGTGAACTTGTGTCTTCTGTTACTGCAACTGATTCTGATTCAGGTGACAATGCTGATTTACATTATAGTATTACTGGAACTAACAATCATGGAACTTTTAGCATTAGCCCAAACACTGGGAGTATTTTTCTTGCTAAAAAGTTGGACTTTGAAACCCAGTCTTTATATAAATTAAACATAACAGCAAAAGACCAAGGAAGGCCTCCTCGTTCATCTACAATGTCAGTGGTGATTCACGTGAGGGACTTTAATGACAATCCTCCTAGCTTTCCTCCTGGAGATATTTTCAAGTCTATAGTTGAGAACATTCCCATTGGTACATCTGTCATTTCAGTAACTGCACATGACCCTGATGCAGACATTAACGGGCAACTGTCCTATACAATTGTTCAACAGATGCCCAGAGGGAACCACTTTAGCATAGATGATGTCAAAGGGACTATATATACTAATGCTGAAATAGACCGAGAATTTGCTAACCTCTTTGAGTTAACTGTAAAAGCCAATGATCAGGCTGTGCCTATAGAAACGAGACGCTGTGCTTTGAAAAATGTGACCATTTTGGTTACAGACCTGAATGACAATGTCCCATTGTTTATATCACAAAATGCCTTTGCTGCGGACCCTTCAGCTGTGATTGGCTCTGTTCTGACAACAATTATGGCTGCTGACCCGGATGAAGGGGCTAATGGGGAAGTGGAATACGAGATCATCAATGGAGACATCGATACCTTTATTGTGGATCGTTACAGCGGTGATTTGAGAGTGGCTTCAGCACTGGTGCCTTCACAGTTGATCTATAATCTCATAGTTTCAGCAACAGACCTGGGCCCTGAAAGGCGGAAATCAACCACTGAACTGACCATCATTCTTCAGGGCCTTGATGGGCCTGTTTTCACCCAACCCAAATACATAACTATTTTGAAGGAAGGGGAACCTATTGGCACCAACGTCATATCGATAGAAGCAGCTAGTCCCAGAGGCTCTGAAGCCCCAGTGGAGTACTACATTGTTTCAGTTCGCTGTGAAGAAAAAGCAGTTGGACGCCTCTTTACTATTGGGCGACACAGTGGCGTAATTCAGACTGCAGCCATTCTGGACCGGGAGCAAGGAGCATGTCTCTACCTGGTGGATGTTTATGCCATAGAAAAGTCATCTGCTTTTCCCAGAACACAGAGAGCAGAGGTAATGGCATGGTGGTCACTTGTTATTTATTGCTGTGCTTTTAATAATAATCATGTAATACCTATATTTCCTTCCTATGATTATTTATCTTTATGATTAATTTTATAAACAAGATCACATAAAAATACTCTGTCACAAAGACTAACAGAATTTTGTGAAATGCTGCTTGATTCCTGGTTTTAGTCAAAAAAATATTTCTTCACTTTGTCATTCACCTCATAGCCCTGCCATATATAAGGTTAAGGAGGACTACTTAGCCCTTTTAGAATCAGAATAAATAAAATACTTGTGCCTAAGCTATATCACCAAGCTAACTTAAGCACCTTTTAATAAGGACATCGTATGGAGGATGGGCAATTTCAAAATTTAAAAATCTCTGTTCCAAAGTGGAAAGCTTTGATAGAAACTGGCACAATGCCATCGCTTTTTGAGGTGAGTGATGATGGTCCACAGACCGACAGTGTACATCACTAGAGTATAAGTGGTCGCATCCTCAGCAAACTCGGCAGTTTCTCTGTAGACAGTGCATGATTTTAATGTGCTAAGCCAAATTTGGAGAGATTCCTGGTTTCATCTACCTTTACGTAATAGATGCTCTTTTTTGACTTATACCAATCATTTTTATTTGAAACCAAAACATGGAGTGTGATGCAAATGATCAGCAATTGGAAAGTTGATCTTAGACAAAGTGAAAAGCTGTGTTGTTTAATGGCATGGTATAGAAAAAAGTTCTGACTGCTGATGGGTAAGAAATTGGTGTTTCACAGAACATACAGAGAAGATTCCAAGCTTGACTGCTCCTGGGATATATTTTAGCTATTTATCACTTAGTTATTTTTCTCATTTGAACTTTTCCCCCATATTGTTTTAATAATCACCTAGAGTTGGTAAAGCTACAATCTGGAAAGTTCTTGTTTGCTGTTTCTTTTTTAAAGCTCACTTTCTCCCCTCCTACTTCTCTCAAAGACGTTTCTAGTGTCTGTCACTAGGCCAAAACCAAAAAATATCAAATGTGATTTGTGATAGTTGGCAGTGATCCAAACACAATATGCTAGTGAAATGGAGGATTCAGTGTTTGTTTTCGTGCTTTCTTCTCTTTTTTGGAAAAACGGATGATTTTTTGTATTTTAAAGCTCATTTATTATTATCCCTTGGATTCTCTGTGATTATTTGTTTTTATGGTAACTCTGTTTTGTGCATTGAATACATATTTATAGCTTAGAGAACATTCTAAATTATTATATAATGCTTAGATATTCAACTCTAAGAGGAATTCTATTGTTTCTCATATATATAACCCTGGAAGGCCTTCACTATGGTTTATATGCAATTTTATTTGTATTTGGAATTATCCTCTCCTCTGCCACTCCTTCTCTACAGTTACTTCTAAAGGAAGAGGTTTTATTAGCTTGAAAATTAAAAGATTTATTAAAGGAATGCAATTAAGTCATTTTCAAGTTGGTTTAATTTGTTAAAATTTGTTACTCAGTGTTATTTAGTTTAGTGTGATATATTTTATTTTAATACTGTGAAGAATGAGAATAAGTGCTCATTACTATAATTCAAAGATTCATGCTTTGCTATTTACCTGTTAGACAGGCACAGAGTGGCTTAACATAAGTCTGGTAAACAATTCTGTCCCTGTGATTGGCATGAGGACCAACAGATAATAATTATTAATAATTCTGGTTGCAATAGGGAATGATAAGTCTTATGCTTTTATAACCTCAATATTATCATCATGTAAAGGATACTCATGTTTACTGTACGTCTTTGCTTAAAAGCCTAAGGATAATATAATATGGTAATTTTTAAAAATAAGAGTGTGCCAGGATATCACTGTGAACTGAAATTACAAACCAAGTTTGAATTCCCAGATTTCAGCCACTCCTAAAACTAGAAGCAAATGTTGTTCTCCAAGCCACATTGGGAACCAAAATATCACATCATTATTGGTTGTTTCTTTCAAGTATATACAATAAAGTGTCTGTTTTGCTTCTTGCTTAATTAATTTACACTAATTCATATATATATATATATATATATATATATATGAATTGTGTATATGAGAAATGTGACTTCAGAATTGCTCATTCCAGAGATTTGGGCAGTATATGCATTTACTTACACTACCTGTCATATCTAAAGAGTTGGCATGAATTGAAAGTCTTTGAAGGTTGGCTTTTAGGTCACAGATGCAGGATCTATTATCTTGTATTTTGTCTATATTCTTTACAGAATACATACTTGATTATGTCAGCCTAGCTCATTAACAGTGTATATATTTCCCTAGGTTTAATAAATTATAAAGAGGCAGCACCTGATCATTTATTTTAAAATATAAATTACGTAGGATAGCGTACTTTTGGGTCTTGGTGGATGCCACTGAGATGAAGAATTCTATAATCAGTCTTGTTATTTAAAAGTCAAGTATACCCCATACTACAGTTGGTGATCAATAAATGTTTGCTGAATAACACTAAGTAAAGAAGATCAGAGACTATGACAGTGTGCCTGGAGAATCAATAAACAGACCAAAGCTGGGGGGTAGGGAAGGAGCTAGTAAATTGATTCCATTCATTAAAAAACTGAGGATAGAACATAGTAATTATCTCTGCATTGAAATGAACTGAGTATTGTCAGAATATTTGGAAAGGAAGGAATCAAGTGAGTAGTCTGAAAAGAGTGTTTAAATGGAAAGAACGAAGCATAAGCATAGACAGGTCAGCACCAGGGTGCAGTCCTCACACTGCTGCTGCCAGAAACGCCTTGAGTTCTTTAAGAGAACCCCAAGAAGGCTTTGGTTAAGTTTTTCTTAACTATTGATAGTTACTATTTTTAATATTGAAACAGAAAAAATAACTTCCTTAAAATTACATGAAACACGCACCATTTCTTATTGTGTTTAAAAAGCTTCAGTTTTTGAACTTAGAAAAAATGAAAATATTGATATGACTTCACGTTAAAAATTCCCCAGTGTCCATTTTAACAGCATGAAGCTAGGTTCCCAGCTCTTGTTGAGTCTATTACACTGTATTGGGCTTCATAAGTTAACATTATCTAAAACAAATCCATCCTCAGATAGATGTCTTGAATAATGGGGAAAAACTTTGATTTGATATTCTTTTCAATAATTATTGATATTTTAATATTATACTAGAAGTCCACAGGTCATAGTTCCCTAAAGCCTACTTGCAGTGTGGACTGTGCAGCATCATCAGAAAACTTTTCATAGTCTGTTAGCAGAAGCTGCCTTGGATCTATGGTACTTATCCAAACTCCTCTACTGATTTATGACTTAGAAATAGCAGAATTTATCATTTGGAAAATGCTAGTGTAGATTATAGAGATCTTATCAAGAAAGCATTTCAAAATGTATTTTTGAATTGACCAACACAGTGCTATATATTTTACTATGTACACATATTATTTTAAAGTGTATATAAATAATGGAATGGTTAAGTTTAACTCAGTAACAGATGCATTGATTTAAATACTCATTTTGTGGTGAGAGCTCATGATATCACTTTTTACATTTTTAAAAGAACAACGTATCATTAACTCTAGTCAATTTTCTCTTCAACATTCTTTTAAAATGTATTCCAACTGGAATTAGGTGCTCTTTGATCAGCACCTGACCCACTTTCTTCCGACACCCCATATCTAGTAACCACCATTGTGCTCTACTTCTGTGAGATCAATGTTTTAGATTCCAAAGATGATTGATATCTACACATATCTTATAGTATTTATGCTTCTGTGCTTGCTTTATTTCATTTAACATCACCCAGCTTCCTCCATGTTGTCCCAATTGGCAGGACTTCATTATTTTATACAGGTAAATACTATTTCCCTGTGTGTGTGCATGCACGCATACCATCTTTTCTTCATCCACAGGTGGACACCTAGGTGGAATTTATATTCTGGTTATTGCTAATAATGCTGCAGCATACATGGGAGTGAAACTATCCCTTCAATGTGTTTATTCTATTTTTACTTTTTTGGTACTGTTTTCCATCATGACACTACAAATTTCCATTCCCACTGGCTGTAGTTTAGATCTTGAGCATCCTCTAAGGAGCAGCCATTAAAGGCTTGGTTCCCTGGGTGTCAAGATTGAGATGGCATGGAACCTAAAGCAGGAGGGGCGTAGTAGGAAGTGTTTAGCACAGGGAGGCTGTGCCTTTGAGGGTGACTTGGAACCCCCATCCCTTCCTCTTTGCTCCCTGGCTTGTGATACAAGAAGTTTTTTCCACTATATACTTTTGCTATCATGAGCTGTCTTGTCACAAGACCTAGATAAGGAGTTAATGGGTCATCAATTAGAAATTATAAAGTCTAATGTATTGGAAATTATAAAGCTAAATTAACCTATTCTCCTTAAAGTTGAATAGGCTCTTTGTTATGGTGACAGAAACTTGACTTACTCACTGACAGTGCGTGCTTAAGTGTTCCCTTTCCTTCACACCCTTATCTGTGCTTACTTGGTCATTTATATAATGCTCATTGTCACCGGAGTGAGGTGATACCACATTACAGTTTTTATTTGCATTTCACTGGATACCATCAATGTTATACATTTTTATATACCTTTGGGCCATTGTGTATCTTCTTTTGAAAACTATCTAGTTTCCTGCTCTTTTTAATCCAGCCATTTATATTTCACTTATTGAGTTATTTGAGCTACTTACGTAGTTTGGATATGGGCCACTTCTCAGGTGTATAGTTTGCAAATATTTGGCTTCGTAGATTTTCCCTTCATTCTATTATTTCCTTTGTTGTGCTGAAGCTTCACTTGCCATTTTTGCTTTTTTAGTCTATACTTCTGAGATACTGCTCCAAAACTCTGTTGCCCAGACAGTGACGTGAACATTTCTACTGTTTTCATCTGATAGTTTTATTCTTTCAAGACTTGCCCTTGAATTTTCAATCTGTTAGACCTTTTTTTGCACATGGTGAGAAAAGAGTTTCTGCTTTTCTTCTTCTGCATATAGACATCAAGTGTTTCAAACTGTTTAATAGAAACACTATTCTTTTCCCACTGTGTGTTCTTGGCCCCTTTGTTGAAAATCACTTGGCTGTAAGTGCCTGGATTTCATTCCAGGCTTTCTGTGTGTTGATGTGCAACCTTTTGGTGATGGGTATAACTTATTCAGAGTTTTAATTTTTACTTGAAAACTTGGATTTTACCACACTTAACATATTTTTGAGTTGTCAGCTTCTCTTTTCTTATTGAAGTACGACAAGTAAATTCACTTAGTTGTTCGAGTAGAAGTGCTATTCCACAAACAAAATAAGAGATCAGCTCACAACTCAGTCATAAAGTTGCTTTACTTTGAGATAAATCATAGTTCTTAGATACATACTACTATGTCTTTGTGCCCATTTTCCTCTTTGTCACAACAGTATATTGAAAATACATTGTGACTGAACTCTTGGTTTAGTATAATTAATAATCTTACTCTTTTTCAAATAGTTTTGTTTTTCTTTTTTTAATTTTTAAATTATTACTTATTTAGGACTGACCAAATGGCTCAGGGAATTAAAGCACCTGCAAGCAGGCACAGGGGCTGGGGGTTCGATCCCTGGGCCTGCCATGCTAGCCCCGCCCCCAGGGTACGCTGAGATGGCAATTGAAATGGCGTGGTGGTGCATGCCTGTAATCCCAGCTCTTGGGAGGCTGTAAACAGGCAGATCACTATGAGTCCGATCTAATAGTGAGACCCTGAACACCCTGTAGACCCTTCCCTAAAATACAAAACAAAAAATAATGTTTATTTGCTTATTTATTTGGTGCAGAGTTTCACTATGCAGCTCAGACTGGTAGTTATCCTCCTGTCTCAGCCTCCCCAGTGCTGGGATTACAGTTGTGCACCACCATGCCCAGGTTTGGTGGCCAGCTGGGCCTGGGCCGGAACTGCATGCAGTACAGGGAATTGAACTCAGGACCTTGGGCTTCGAGGTGTTTTTTTTTTTTTTTTTTTCATTATAAAGAAAAAAAAAACCCTACATTTTATTTTCCTGGGTTTGTCTGACAGTGAAGAATACAACCACTGTTTCTATCCTTTGGAGACATTGTTTTCTATCCTTGGGAGATACTGTTCTGAGCAGCAGCTTTACTGCCATTACCTTGGTATTTTAATATAAATGTTTTGTCACAGAACAAAACAAAGAATGTTTTTCATTGTTTTGAAAATAGTTTTGCTTCCCCAGCCTTCTTAAACAGATGTTTGGTTTTCTCAGGGGTCCACATCTGACGACAGAGAGGGGCATTGGTCTTTTGGTGAAATTTGGAAATCCAGAGAAGAGGTTGTGTATAAGAGGAGCTAATGTATCAAGTTATGTGAGACTGTTAAGTAGAGGGACAGGGACTCACTAAATGTTAGAATGAGTTTTAGATATAGGAAGAATCAAATTTTGTTGTGCTGAATATAAAGTAAAGAAATTATTTTATTCCAGAAGGTTTAGAATCATATTAGCAACAATTAATTGTTCAGCATTGATATTTCCTCATTGGGCTAGGTGGTAAATGATTTATTAGGGTGTCTATCATTGAAATTTGTAACAACACTAATAATATCATTCCACTGTCAGAGCTGTGGAAACTGAGATCCAGAAAAGTTTAATACATTAAATGTAAATAGATAGAAAACCATGTATTAATTATTGTAACTATCCTACTAACCTGTTTTGAAACTGTTTCATTGCTATTTTATCTTCATTTTTTTCTCATTAAAATGAATAAAAAAAATAAATAGGTAGAAAGGCTGGGAATAGAGGTCTATGGTCTGAGTGCCTGCCTGGAAAGGGCAAGGACCTGAGTTCTATGCTGGGTACTGCATGCCATGCGGGCCACTGAAACCAGGTGTGGTGGTCCATGTCTGTAGTCGGGAGGCTGAAACAGGAGGATCACGAGGCTGAACTGTGTAGCAAGACCATGCAACGAATGAGTAAGTAGATAGAAACATCACACCCAGAACTGTACAGCTCCAGAATTGTTGTTCACAACTGCTATTAAGCTAAGGTGACTTGTAGCTTGAGAGAAGAGTTGCTTATTCCATAGACACGAGAACATCTGTGTGCTTTTAAATAAACTTGTTTTTGATACCTTATTTATTCCTAAGTCCTTAAGACACTTGAACAGACTAAGGGGGGATCTCATTGGGGCCTGCTGCAGGGAGCCTGCTCAGCAGGGTGGGTCCATCCTGGATTCCTTCAGTGACGCTGCCAGTAAGGTATCGAAGTGGAATGATGCAGAAGTGTGTGTGGGACAGGGAAGGGATGAAAATGTGAGAAGAGGCTGAGGACAGACTAGGGGAGCCTCTCCGAAGGACGATGCTGGGGTCGGATTGGATAGAATAGGACATTTATATTAAAGAAAGGAAAACGTTTTAATGCTTTTTCTGCTATGGCACTCCACTGAGCTTCTTTTAAAAAATAATGTTTGATTATTTTCTGATTTTTGTTTTCCCCTATTATCAGATGTTAAAATTTATGGAACAAAGCACTGTGAATTAAAGCTGTTTAAAAGATTTAAAATCATGAACAAATGTATGTCACAAGCAGGATTATGTGTAGCCAGTTATGCTACATATTTTAGGTATTTTAAGCATCTTCATGATGCTTGATTTAGTTTTGCTTGTTTACATGAAAGATTTTCATATACATCATTTATAGAGGAATTTACTATATATTCCTTCTTGCTTATATTAAAATCTTTATCATCTGCAGCTTGCACTTTGTCATCATTAGAATGAAAAACTGCCCAGGGACCTCGTTAGTTGTAAAGGACGTTAGTTGTGACCATAGAGGACTCATGGGTCCCAACGTGGGTCCTCTATTCCAAGAATTAATACATCAAAGCCTCAGCTCTTCAGCATGGCTATCCACCACTCATCTTCTTCATTAAGAGCTTGAATGGAAATAGGAAAAGAATAAATAGTGAATGACATGGTCCAAGATGAGCCTAAGTTTCTAAAAGTGTCCCAGATGTAGAATGTGTTGAATGTGCTCTTCTACTTTCAGGATGTAAGTATTCTGTAGACAATATTTAATAGTATGTTAATTAAGGAGAGGAAAATATAGAGGTTTTAGGCAGGTGGAAATTTAAGAAAATTTTACTAGAGAAATATTATTCATAGAATCCATCTATATAATTATGTAGTAATATTTATGTACCCATTGTATGAAGACTGTTGTTTTTTTCCTGATGTTAATATCTTGAGGTAAAATTGGAAAATGAAGACATGAACATGAAACAAAATCTAATGGCCAGATAATTTATATGTAGCGACTACAAGTTAATTATACAAACACAGGCTTCTTCAGTATATATGCATGCTTACAAAACAGTAAGATGTTTGAAGGTTATAATTGAGTGACATTTAGAAACATAGATGACAGTAGTCTAATTGTAGAGTTTGTTCATGTAATACCAACACAATGCTAATTAAAGCTACTTATTTTAGGGGGCCTGGCCCTAGCTCAGTCCTTTAAGTTGCTGCTTCCACAAAGCTGTCAGCCTCAGGTTGCTGGAGTTCGAACCTCACAACTCTTCCACTGGCCAAAAGTGCCCTGAAGGCATTTGAGGAACACAAAAAAAAAATGCTACTTATTTTAAGAATGATTGATGCCTTCCGTACTCTTATAGGTATACAGTTCTTACTCTGTAGAAGTTAGCATGTTGCTATATATTTTCATTCTGATGATGGAGGATGCAGGTTGAATATAATTTGGGTGATGATGTTTAGTGTTTGGGCTACTTTTGCTTCCTATCAACCTTTGTCTGGGTTAGCATTGAGTAAATAGATTCAAGATCTATCAGTCCTTATTTTGGGTTATTAAACCTAGTGCAGGGATGTATTTCCTTTGCCTTACTTACTGACTCGCTTATAGTCTTCCCTTTTAGGAAACATTTGAAGAAGAGAGGTCTATACCTACTTCTCTTCTTCCATTCCTTAAGCCCATTCTTAAAAGGTTTAGCTCCTGACACTCCTGTGACATAATTCTTACCACGGCCATTTTTCAGTGTTTACTGTATTTAGCCCATAGAGAGCAGTTGAGCTAGCTGTCTCTCACTTGTGTTAAATTCTTTCCTCACTCAACTTCTAAGTCACCCTAATCTGTGATTTTTATCCAGTTTTATGTTTTTGCAAAGTATATTCTTATCTATGGCCATATCACCCTTACTATGTCTGATCTTGTCTGAAAAGTTCATTCTCAACTTTCCTCATGAACATCTCTACATCTTCTCAATTTCTGAAAGTTGAAATGCCCTTCAAATCAGTTCTGAAAAGTCTCCCCTTCTCAATCTGTAGATCTTCTCCTGAAGATGCAGATCAGTTAAATAACATGTGCTCACAAATGGTGCCACGATTTCTCCTCCAGTTCACATTTCTCTCCTGAACTCCATGATCAGGTGCCCAACACGCCTTCACTGTTTGCTTGGTTTCTTAGTAGATGTCTCATATTTACATTTGCAAATCAGAGTGCAGTATATCCTCTATAAAAATGATCATAGCCTCAGCCATCTCTTTAGTGGTTGATGGCCATTTGAATTGTTTAATTATTCAGTTAAAAAAAAACTCTGGAAATAAATTTTTACTTTCTCAAACTATGTACAGTCTGACAGATAATCTTCTTGGCCTTCATTTTAAGGCATATGTAGGTCCGATCATCTCTCCTCATGTTCAGTGTTGCTTCCTGGTCTAAATAACCACCATCTTTCCGTGGGTTATTGAAGATACCTTCTTATTGATATCTGGTGTTTTAGCCCACTGTTCTCCTCCCTTGCCTCTGTGGCTTTGCCTGTATTGGCTTCTAACTATCCCTAGAATTTACTAGCCACTCATGTCCCACAAGACCCTGTTCTTTCCTCTTCTCTCTGCAGAGAACTTTCTTTCAGAAATTGACTTGGATAGCTGTCTCCCCTACTTCTCCATGCTAAATGAGAGTGGACCTTCCTTTACTGATTTCATTCTCCACAGCAGTTTTATGTCTGTCCTCCCTTTTCATAGGCTTCTACTCATCTTCCACAAGCTTGATGCCAGAATGTCTGGAATCATTTCTTCTTTTTTAAAATCTGTATTTAGGTCAGGGTCTACAGGGTCTCACAATATTGATCAGACTCAGGCTGATTCTCCTATTTCAGCTGAGATTACAGGCATGCACCAGCATTCCTAGTCTCAATCACAGTCTCAGCATGCCCCGGGGGCAGGGCCAGCACAGCACACCAGGGATCGAACCCCAGCCACTGTGCTCTGCCTAAGCAGGTGCTTTAGTTCACTGAGCTATCAGGCTGGCCTGGAATCAGTTCTCGAAGCTCTTCTCTTTCTAACCTCTACTGGTGTTCTACTGAGAAGCACAGCCAACTTCATTACTTTAAATTCAATCTATGCAACCTAGTTGGAAGTGTGGATGCCATAATTTGCTGGCCTAAAATTCTGATTTTATTCTTTTGGTCATTCATTCATTATAATTTTTCTGAGGGCTAGTATGAGGGTACCTTGGTTCATGAGTACCTTTGTAAACAATTTGGTCTACAAGCAGAAGTATGTAGCAGAACTTTGTTTTTCTTTACAAACTCTGCATCAGGTAACAAATATGATTGCAGGCTGTCTTTTCCAGAGTCATGGAGCAAACTGAATTTGTGAATGAAAGTACAGCTTTCTTTCCTTTCTTTCTTTCTTTCTTTCTTTCTTTCTTTCTTTCTTTCTTTCTTTCTTTCTTTCTTTCTTTCTTTCTTTCTTTCTTCTTCTTCTTCCTTCCTTCCTTCCTTCCTTCCTTCCTTCCTTCCTTCTTTCTTTCTTTCTTTCTTCTTTCTTTCTTTCTTTCTTTCTTTTTTGTCTCTTTGAGACAGGGTCTCACTATGCAGTTCATGTTGGTGTTACGCTCACATTATAGAGCAGGCTGGTCTCAAAGTCCCAACAATTCTACTGCGTCAGCCTCCCAAGTGCTGAGATTGCAGGCATGCTCCACTGTGCCTGGCCTTTATAGGAATTTTTATCTGCTTTATTTACTAACTAATCTCAAGAGCCTGGAACATTCCTTTGGACTTAGCTTTTGCTGACTGAGTGACCAGTTGAACTGGCGTCTCTACTTTGGTCCTTGCTCCTCTTGGTTTAGTCTGGTAGCCAAAGACACAGTGATTCTTGATATTGTTTCATTTGCTTAGAGCCCCACTTCACTGACATATACAGACGAGTCCTTACAATGACGCTTCCAACCCTAAGTGACTGCTCCATTTAATGACCTCTCTCTTCACTATTCCTGCGAAGCCTGCTTGCAGAGACCTTGAGTGTCTGGGTCCTTGGCTTCCACCATTTGGTGCCTCAGAATCTTTCTGCAAACAGCCCTGTCAGCCTGGGCTTCTGGCCTCCCCACTTCCCGTATGTCTTTCTGAAAGCATCCTTACAAGTCCTTTCTCCCTCCAGCCTTTGTCTTCCCCTTCCTTAGCTTTGCTTCTCCTTAGTCCTTATCATCACCCAGCATATCACACGTGTTTCTTTGTTACGATGCTTCTGGTGTGTCTTCCCTCTAAAATCTATGTTCCATGAGAGAAAGGCTTTTATCTGTTTCTGCTCTCTGCACAGCATCTACAAGGGCACTGGCTCAGAGCAGATGCTCAGTAAATCTTTGATAAACTAAGGAATTGCTGCTGATAGTGTTGCAAATATGTTGCTTAAGCCCTGGGAGCTCAGTCAGTGATGCATGCTGAGATAGAGGAGTCAGTTTTCATCTCTCAAGCCAAGTTTGTGGCGCTTCTTCTGAAATAGTGAAGCTAGCTAATTGGCAGGGGCCGATTTTCCTGGATAAAATGAGAGTGGCTGCATGACTTTACTGGCTGAGAGCCTTGTAACTCAATCTCCAGAAATATTTATAATTCCTGGCAGCTACACGGGAGCTACTAATGCTTTTTTGTGTATATTTGTAAGCTATATATTGAGGGAGACCAAAGCATGAGAATCTCAAATTCAAATCCTGCCAGGGTAAGTTAGCAAACCCTTGTCTCAAAATAAAATGTACAAACATTGCTAGGCATGCTGTTCAGTGGTAGCTTAGCCCATTAATCCCCAGTGTTGCAAAGTAAGAAGGCAGGGATGGTAGGGTAAGAGAACACAAAATAGCTAAAGCATATTAAATGCATATTCAAACTCCCCCTCATAAATGCATATGTATTGTAAACATGTAGTGACCAAAATATAAACCAAACAAGCAAAAATAATCATGATATCTAAGTTACAATTTCTTGTATGGAAAATTAGGGACTGAGTAGATTTTACTAATAATTTTTCCTTTTACTGTAAAATTTAGATATATGGATATTTATCATGAATATTTAAAATAAAAGCACATTTGAGGCATGGAACACTTGCCATCCCAAAAGTGAAAGTCTTAAGTTAGGGGTATTAGCTAGCTCTATGTGAGACGGGGCAGCACAGTGAGCTCAAGGTCGACCTAAACTACATAGTGACATTCTGTTTCAAAATGATAACAATAAAAAAGACAAAAAAATCAATAAATAGTGATCTAATTGTAAATTATTTTAGAGTGCTATATTTTAAAAATTGCTTCAATAGGTCTATAAGGAAGTAGGGTGGTCATTGTAATCCTCACTTTGAAGAAAAGACAAAACACTTTATAATTTCTGTGTATCATAAGTCTAAATTAGCTAACATCAGGGTTTTTTGACTTTGGACTGAATCCCACCGTCTTGGGTGTGGTTAGTGTTAAGGCTGTTCTTCATCATTTTATTATTACTGACCTAATTCAGTAATAGCTTTAGTCCCCTGAGAAAAGCTATAGATAAATAAAATAAAATTCTGTTGAGAGGCTCAGTTCCTATTGAAACAAACAAATTAGATATTAGAAAATTCATTATATTTCATTTTGGAAACCTTATCTATTAGTTAGATAGCATTTGTTTATTTTTTAATTTCTGAAAGTTATCATTGCTAGTTGATGACCCATGACATTCCATATGGTAAACTGAATGGTTTTTTTTTTTTTTTTTTTTTTTTTTTTCATTTTGTGTATTTGGTACAGGATCTCACTATGCACCTCAGACTCATAGTGATCTTCCTGTTTTGAGCCTCCCTGGTGCTGGGATCACGGGTGTGCACCACTACGCCTAGGCTCTGTGGCTGGCTTTGCACACCCTGGGGGCAGGGCCAGCGCTGCATGCAGGACCAGGGATCGAACCCTCGTCCCTGTGCTTGCCAAAGCAGGCACTTAGTCCACTGAGCTAGCTCGCCAGCCCTAATTGAATGCATTTTGAAAATAGTTTTTGTCAGTTACTTAATTCTCTTCACTGAAGTCAAATTGGCAAGTACCATCAAATAAAAGCCAAACTGTTTCTTAAAAGCTCTTTTCACAAAGCATATATGTTTTAGTTACTTCTTTAATAAAGGTTTTCTCATTCATAGTTCCAACATTTCCTGAAAAGAAAAATGTTGTATCATTTTTATAATATTGTCCAGATAAGCAAATAGCACAATTGGCACACACACTCTAACTTCACAAAGATGAGTTACTATGGCTTTGTGTATTGTTCTGTATTTATAATTCTATTCAGAGCAACTAGTACTTCTATATATTTGTTTATCCACTTCTTTCTGTAGTGAATGTGAAGTAGGTTACAACAATATATGTTCAATGAAAAGATAAAATAGTAAATGAATCTCTAGAAAGTAATGAATGTCACTATAGACAAGGCAATAAGATTGACATACAGAAATATATGACTTGGGGGAAAACCCACTCGGAGCCTCTCCTGTTCCCTTCTCCGAGAAGAGCTTTCTTTTCCTCAATAAATATATTCTGCTCATAAAAAAAAGAAATAGGTGACTTAGATAACATTCAGAGTTCATGCTCATTTTTCTAGGGACCAAATCAGACAGAAAAAGAAAATTACATACCAAAAACAGGGTATTCTAAGAATAAGCAAGTATACAGTTCAGAGACTAAACAAAAGAAATACAGATTTTTTTTTTTTAAAAACAAGGATCAAAGAATGTTTCCCATTGGAAGATTAAAAAAAAAAAAGAATTTTTCAGCACCATCTTAACTAGTTCAATGACAGATTTTCAGCATTTCTTTATTGTGATGTATTTTTGCAGAGAGTGGTTGCAAAGTCTAGCTCTACAACTATGGAACATAATTTATTTATGTATTAAGAGAGATTTCCCCCTTGGTAAAGTGCTTTTGTTAAGCTTTTTTTCATGAACAGCATTAATATTTTATAATCACAGGAAGAGCGTTCCTACTGGAGATTTTCACATTAACATATCTGTAACACATTACAGGCAAAACCTGAATACAGATGTTTCCAACAAAAATTTAGCTTAGCCTATGATGAGACCTTGTTTTTTAAATTTTTCCTAAATTCTTGTGCTTTTAGGTAAAATCCTTGGCACGAACCTCCTTCAATTGGTGGCCATTTCTCAAGAAATGGAAACCATTACGCTGTGAGCTAATAAAATTTGCCATTGAATATATGACGTTTTTCAAAAGGCGTATTATGTTTTCAAGTTAAAAACACAACAGAATAACTGTCACATATGCTCATACTTTTCGTCGTGGAATCTCTCAGTCCCTAAGGGTAAAAACGTGAGGACCCTGGACTGAGCCAAGGCCAGCCCCCAGGGGTCTCGTTACTCTGAGATGGTCATCTGCCCCCCAGTTCTCTAAAGAGAAAGGGAGCAGCGGCATAGTGTTTCTCTTCTTTGCCCCACTCAGTTGGCAGAGGAGCCAGATTAGAAGCCATCACTTGCCAACTCGTACCTAAGGTTGCCTCCAGCTTTCTACATGAGGCTACATGTTTTCCATGATCTTCACGTTTTCATCCTCATCCGCCCAGAGATATTGCAATGAAATTTAAGTTAAGACACAGGGTTTTAAATGCGATTGCAGCTCCCAGGGACTCCCTCAGACCCATGCCTCTCGTTCTTTCGCACCGGAGCCCACACAGCCCCGACCCCAGCAGCTGCTGTACCTAAGCCGTCCTCGACAGAAGCCCTGGAGTGACTGAGAGCTATAACCGTTCCCTGACATTGCATCGTTTCTAAATTCATCGTCATACCCTGAGAAATACGATTCATGCCAGTGGCTAGCAGCACGTAATATTTTAGGCATCTTGTGTTTGCAAATTTAAAGGAAAAAGTATGAAATATCATTATCACTACTTTTTATTAGTACATATTTGCAATAAAAAAAAAAAATTTACATTTATCCCCTGGGTGCTGTGCCGGCTCCCCCGGCGGGGCACGTTGATTGGGACTGGGCGCGGCGGTGTGCGCCTCTAATCCCAGCATTTGGGCGGCTGAAAACAGGAAAAAAAGTTTATATTCATCATGTGGAGCGGGCATGTGTACATAATAGATCTTAATTGTTTCTACCTGTTCTACTCCTGCTGCTGTCTCTCCATTTTTGATCCCCTTTTCATTTGAGAAACATCGCATTTCCTACTATCTTTTATTTTTCTATTTACTCATACTTTATTTTAATTAATTAATTAATTAATTAAAAATGTATTTAGGGGCAGGCCAAATAGCTCAGCGGATTAAAGCGCCTAAAAGCAGGCTCAGGGACCAGCGGTTCGATCCCCCGAACCTGCTGTGCCGGCCCTGCCTGCAGGGTGTGCTGAGATGGCAATTGTGAATGGGCATAGTAGTGCGCGCCTGTAATCCCAGCTCTTGGGAAGCTGAACACAGGTGGATCACTACGAGTCCAGTCTAGTAGAGAGACCCTGAACACCCTGTAGACCCTTCCCTAAAATACAAAAAACAAACAAACAAACAAACAAACAAACCGTATTTAGTAGAGGGTCTACAGCCTCTCATTACGCAGATCGTAGATGGGACTCATAGTGATCCGCCTGTGTTCAGCCTCCCAAGTGCTGGGATTACAGGGAGCGCCACCCCGCCCAGTCTCAATCACCTTCTCAGTGCACCTCTGGGATTGAACTCCAATCCCTGCATCTGCCCAAGCAGACCTTTCCATCCTCTGAGCTATCTAGCTGGCCCTCTATTCATAATTTAGGTTTCTTATATTGTGTAAAAGAAACTATAAGATATTTAAGCTCATGTGAATGATTTATTTCACTTAACATTATGGTCTCAAGGTACATCTATTTTCCGACAAAGGGCTCGAATTTTTCTCTCTTATTATTTCATATTTACAACTTTCAGGTATTTTACACTCAGAAATTATACTTAAAACTAGACATACATTTCACTTATGGCTTTAGTACTAATTTAAATGTCATTATATCAGAGTACTTAGTAGCAAATTGGGAAAATACTTCAAAGTTCCTAAAGGTTAAATGATCACATTGCTTTATTGTAGCGTTATTCCTCAGTGGTAGTAACAACAGAGCAGTTCTTTAACTGATCCAAAATGCTGACCAGTAGTCTAGTTTTAAAATGGCAAATTCTGGCCTAAAATGATTATAGTGTTAATTCACACGTATCGCTGTGGGAACAGAACAGTTTGTGTTACAGAGCCAGCCTAGTATTTTATTACTCTGCATAATAAAATAGGGGAAATTACCTAGCCATTGAGATTGTAATTAGTTGCAAGTTAAGCAATGAATCCTTCTTGTCCTGAGTGCAGAGGCTGGCAGATTTAGGACACTGCTTGACCCCTGACTCACTGGAGAATGAAGGGTGAAAGAGCAAGAGTTTTCCTTGTACAGGGCAGTTTTGGATGGGAGGGACAGCATAAGCTTGCCAGACAGGCAGGTCAAGCTCAACTCAGATGGCTGCGGCTGACAGAGAGACCTATTGTACCTTCTCCTCAGCACGTTCGTGTGTCAGAATATTTGTACTTATTTTGTTGCTCAGCAGCTAAGAGAATCCACGTATGTTTGAGAACATTGATATTGGCTATTGCATGTGGGGAGCTTGTAAATAACAATATTAACATGTGAACAGATGTGATTTTCCAGGAGAGGTGTGTGTAAGATGTGTTTAATGTGAAGTCTATTATACATTTGCTTTTGAGCGCCTCTCTGTCTTCTGTCTTAAATAGTATTTGAAAAACAATGATTTAAGAAAGGTAGTCATTCACTGAATAACATACCTTAAATATACAAAGTCCTTGAAGAAATAAAGCTATAATTTGAATTTTTTTGGTGTGACTTTATAATCTCCCCAAATTAATTTGTAAATCTCCTTTAAGTATATTGTTATGGCCAGGGGTGGTGGCACACACCTGTAATCTCAGCACTCAGGAGGTTGAGACAGGAGGATCATTGCGACTTCAAGGTTAGTTAGCCTGGGCTCCGAAGTGAGCTCAAGGCCAACCTGAGCTGTATAGCAAGACCCTGGCTCAAAAAGATGATGACAACCAAAAAGCATATTGGTTAGCATTTCACTCTCTGAGGGCATTCTGCGTGATTCCTAGTATTGAGTGCATCCAGGTACTGCAATGTGAAGTAGTAAAGGGAACCGAAAATTGAAAGTCTCCTTCTTTGTTCAAATCTTTCTGTGCTCTGTGGTCTGGAGGAAGAAGCTGATCTTGTCTGAACTATAGTGCCATCATGGATTAACTGGAGAGAACCCCAAGTCCGTAAGAAGCTTGGTGAGGGCAATGTGGGGTGCACAGACAGTTTAGATTTTTCTAAAAGACTATTTACTTTACTTCTGTTGATCCTACATCCAGTTGCTTACTCTCTGTGAGGTCCAGAAGGTGATGATTAAAAACAAAATGTGAACAACTACGAGTCACGTAAATCGCTACTGTTGACGCAGGAATTGTGATGACGTTTCTAATGACACTACCTAGATGGGAAGCAAGACGAACGCACAAATTTTGTTTTCTAATTGTAAGAAAACTACTAAGGAAGTGCCTTAAAAACTCTTTGTAGTCATTTTCTTCGTTACATGACATTAGGTGGAAAAAGCATCTTTAAGTTACAGTGACTAGCACGTGGCAAGATGCAGCTAAGAACAGAAAGACTTAACTAAGAATGGGAAGTAGGTGTCGTTTTAAAAATACTGATTTTGAAAATGTGTACTTTAGGTGAATCATGCAATTCTTTTTAAAATTTAATGTAACACAGAACTACATGAGCATTTCCATTTTGGACGTTTAAAAAAATAATAGTGCCATTTTGAAAATATATGTAATATTTCCAGAGGAAAACAGTACAAATAAACTTTTTAAAAAGACAGGTGAATTTGTTAGTAGTAAGGTCAGAAATGAGACTTGAGAATACATGCTCTGGAAGACCTTCATTGTGATCTGATGTTTTAAAATAGTAATAATAGGTCTTTAAATATTCTTGTTTCTGGTCACTGTGAGCATCACAATTTTATGAGTTCTATTTCTATAAAGTTATTTTAAAATTGTTTATTTTGTAATACTCTGCATCAGGCAAGTTTGTATTTTAGGAAATGAAGTGAATCAAGGGACTCTATTTAAATGTGCTTTTCCTGATAAGCTGTCAAGATAATAATACTACAAAACCTTCAAACATGCTGCAATTTTGAAAGCAAAATTAGAGTGACAGGAAGCAAAAGGTTCTTAAAGATTTTCATTGGAAATGTTAGGTGCTGTATGATACCCTTTACAGATATAATCTCATTTATCGTCAAACTCTCATGTGAGGAATGGTATTTTCATGTTACAGATGAAGCCTGAGGGACCATGACATTCTGAGCATACTGTTCTGAGATGCAGCTGAGTTTCAGCTCACTGGGCTCCAAAGCTCTTGTTCTTTCTACCATGCTCCATTGCGGTGCCATTACTGTGAATCATTGTCTCAATATAGTAGAAGCACATAGATTAAAGGAAGTAATATAAAGGTAATATGTGAATGTTGAACTTCATCAGAGCCACATCTTACTTTTTGTGTGGAATATAATGCATATTTCCATCTTTTCAGCTAGAAAATCTACTTAAAATCTAATTAAATACATTAAATCTAAGTATGTTTTAAAGAGTAATTTGGCTTCAAAGAATGTTGGTGAATCATATTAAATTAACCACTAGTTAATCATCATAACTTTCCCTTCAAGGGAAGATATGCTTAGAAAACATGGAAAGTTAGGCTTTGTGTGCACTGAATTTATAATTATCTGAATTATATTATGTGTTAAGCTAACTTTTAATGGACAGGAATCTTTGTTACTGATATATTTAGACATGGCTCCTAATTAAAGAATCGGGTTTTGCTTTTAATAGTAGCTCTGAAGAGAAGAAAGTGTAGAACAGTTTACCTCAACTCATTAACTTATATTTAATGGAGGTTTACCAATAGAAGAAATGATAATGTGGGACCTATGTTATAGAATATATTTGTGCATCAAAACATCTATATGCCCACAACCATATATATTTATTCAGAGATTTCTTTGAGGATTAGTTTTATTGCACATAATTTTTCCCCTACAAGACCAGGTGCACAGTAGAATGATGGTTTTCTTCAAATCTGACAATCCTGGGAAGCCAAAACTCTGTTGCAGGGGCTTTGGGTACAGTGGGAAAAGTGAGGACTTCAGATGCAGACATATCTGGATTTAAATGACAGCTAATGGAAACTAACAACCAAGCTATCAGCGGCTCTTCTGTGCCCTCTATTTCATATAGTGTCTTTATGATGTAAAATAGATGCACTCATGATATTGGTCTTAAATAAACAGCCATTTATTTGTGTCTCCCTTTTTAATTTACATAGATGCTGAATTTATCTGTGGCTGGACAAGACAGTTAAGATACAGTATTGAGAACTATAGCGTTAACCCTCACCTGGTTCAGATTTTTCTTGAGGTGTTTGCATAAAAAATTAAATCTATTTAGGATTATTGGGTTTGTTCCAGCTGGGAGATAGACAGGGGTGCTGACTTTTTGCCTGTCTGTATCTCAGGCAATATTTTTGCTTTTTTATTATGAATAATTTATTGCTTTTATTTTTATTTTTTACTATGCTTTTATTTTTTACTATGAATAATTTATCGGTTTACATTTTATCTTACAATCTACAACTTACATTATAGTATTCAAAGTACAATGGTGTTTAGTACTAGAGATACAAATATTCAGTTTAGATCCATTGCTTTCAGTAGGAAAAACAGTGTAATAGGAAGAGCAATAAGACAAAGTGTTATCAGAAAGTGTAGAATATTTCTGTGATAAAAATTAAGATTATTTATTTATTTATCTATCTATTGCCGTGCCGGGGATTGAACTCAGGACTTTGTGCTTGCCAGGCAGGCACTTATTCTACTGAGCTATCTTCCCAGCACTTGAAACCATTTTTATTACTTAGGTTTTTAATTTTGTACTTCATAAGAGTTTGTCTGCATGTCTAAATATTTGAAGGAAAGTCACTTTTTGGTCTCCATGTCAAGAAAACATATATGAATAATATCTTCTTTTATTCCTTTCTCATTCTTAAAGTATTATATATAAAAATCACTCTGTGAATAAATGGAGCTTGATTCAGTAGTCTTTTTGTCATTCTAAAAATAGAAGACATTTGAGCTAAAGCCTGCTCACCTTGGCCTGGTCCTGGTGTTGCTCTCCTGCACCTTGAACAGGACTGCTGTCAGTCCTAATATGGTTCCTTCCTTTCCTGTTTGAACACAGTTCTGTTCTATGCCGTTGCCTTCTCTGTCCTCAAAAACTACCTTTGCCCTGTAATAGCCCATGCCTGTGTCTATTTAATGACATATGTAAATTTTAACGGAAACCTTATGAAGTAAATAGCTTATAGGGCACATCACAAGAAATGAGTCTGTTTATTTTTTAATTTTTAATTAATTTTATTGAGAAAGAAATAGCAAAGAAACAGTCTAAAACAGGTTAGTAGGACAGTTACAATAATTAATACATTGCATATTGTTGTCTTCATAGTATTTATTCATATTACAAGATGCAGACATGATATCTGGTCTAAACAGTATTAGTACACATCTTTCTTCTCATTGAACTAAGAGAATATCTAACAACTAATTTGTGTAT
>NW_004524807.1:1329691-1348681 GCF_000260255.1 Octodon degus
GTATTCCATTGCTATTCAAATATTGTAGGTGCGAGAATTCAGCAAAACTATCCAGTAGTCTATAATAGTAGTGGGTTATCCATAGGACTGGCAATGTCAAGTTAATGACTTGAGCCCTTTATAGCACAGCATATTAATATGGCTTTACATTTTATACCTCAAGTTTATACTTTTCTGCTGGATGGTTAAGACCAAGATAAAGGATGGCTAACATTTTGGCCCTAGCCCTTCAATTTCAGGTAAGACTCAGGACATAAGAGAACCTGTTCTGTAACATCCTGTAACTCAGTAGTGTCTCCAATTTTCTGTTTAAGGAGATTATGGGGCCACAGAGGAAAGTGATTGACGATGTAGAGTGTGCCAAGGACAGTCACCTAGAGAGAAAACATTCTCTCAGGCTTTCACAGAGAGCAAAATGGTCAAGCCATGGCCATGACTCATCCATATGGCTAACATTGACAAAAGAACTACAAACTGCTGTGCATGGTTTCAGGGTAAATCCTGAGGGGAGATGAGTCTTCTTAACAGGTTTGGTCTTATACCAGAGATTGAGTATACATTTGCACATTTTGAAAATCTTCAAATTATCCCAATATTTACTATTTCCCTGACTTAACAGTTGTAGCAGTAGAAACAGCAGTCTCAACAGTAGTAGGTGTGGCAAATACAATGGCATCAGTGGTAATTGTAGCAGCAGCATAGGCACAGTTTGGTGGTGACAGTGGCAGCAATAGCAGCTGGAACAGCAGTAGCAGAGTTGTAGCAGTAGTGTAAGAGTCACAGTGAGGGGCCAGGAAGATGGCTCAGTAGAATAAGTGCTTCCCTGGCAAGCACAAGGGTCTGAGTTCAACCCCTGGTTCCACCAAAAAAACAAAAACAAAAACAAAAACAAAAACAAAACTAAACAGTGACTGTAGACATTAAGGTTCACAGCAGTCGTGGCAGAGATAAAAGCAGCAGCTGTATGGTGGTGGCACCAATGGCGGCTGTAGTATTAACAGGATCAACCCATGGAACACAAATAGTTACCTTTTCTAAGGAGATAGCTACTCAAAAGTTCCATAATATTTTGACATTAGGAAATTATTGTAGGTATTTATAGCAGCAAGTGAAACTGTTAATGATAACTTAAAACAAATGAAAACAGTTTACTAGTTAAATTTTTATAAATGCTTCATAAATAATCATATAGCTTTCAATGTCTTTCCAATAACTTCTCAGGTGAAAGATTACCTTCTGCAGGATAACTTTTGTTTATTTTTACACTCAATGTATCCTAAAAAAGAGGATGAAAATAATAGATTTTATTAGTATCAGGTAACCCTTGGCTGAGTCAAGATTCTTAGGAAGAGGAATATCTCAGAAAGACATGTACAAAGCAGGACTAATGTGACACAATTGGGTTTCAAGTGTTCAGTGTTTCAAGATAAAGGAATATTCTATATCTCATGCCCCAGAAAATATATTTAAAGTGAACTAAAATAACATCTTCTGCTTGGGTTATTTTTTAAAAGTCCATGTGGTGCCTGAAGCAATAGATATCTGGGAATTTGTGCTACTTTCTGAGATTTCGATTTAATAGCTCATGACATATTTTGGGGTTTATTTGTGCAATAAAAACCTCTTATTTTTCATACTACAGTTCTATAGTTGTGGTATTACTGATAGTATAGAGTCTCAAAGATTTTCTTGTTTCTGAAGTCTTCTTAGGAGTGAAACCCTGAGAGTTATAGTAATGTCTAATTATGAGGAAATTGATTTATGATATACTGAACTTTTTATTAGGATAGTATTTTATTTTAGAATTCTGACTAGTATATTGCTGAATGTCTTTTAATTCATCTATATTCTTCTATTTCTAAAAATCATTTTATTTTATAATAAGATTTTTCATGCACCAATCAAGATACAATCAGGAACTATAAGTGTAACATTCTATATGCTATAGAATAAAAGAACCCTTGAGAAAAAATGTAATTTAACTTAATTGAAACATGTGCCTAGCCATCTGGAGCACTTCTGCACAATATAAAGACATTTGCTAGTTCAAATAAAGGATTTTGAATTAAACCAGAATTCTTTTGTGTCTTCCAAAGACATTGATGTATGAGACTATGTGTGGTTTTTCCATCATATACAAAAGATTAATGATTTCCTAAATGTCTTTTTATTCTTTTGTTTCATAAAATGCATACAGACAGTTGAGCAAATGAAATCTTTGTGGGTATATAAACAAAGAAAGGTGCCAGGGAGTAGTCCAAAATATTTTGTTGCAATCACTCATCAAGGATATAAAACATTTTTCCAGTGTAAAAATGAGCTCAGCATTGTTAAATGTTGATTGAATGATGAATGAGTATATTTGTTTATTTTTATTTATTTATTTATTTTTGCAGAACCGGGGATTGAACTCAGTCCCTTGCACTTGCCAGGCAAGCGCTTATTCTAATGAGTCATCTCCCCGGCCCCATTGATGAGTAATTTATGATTAATTCAATATCACATGTAAGTGATTTTTCAGAAATAAATTATTCTGGGTTATAAAATACCTCTAAGTTTTAGTGTATAAATCTCTCAAATTTGGACGTGATAACTCCTATTGATGAAGTATTAATCAGATATGTATGATTCCAATTGAAGTAGCTTAAATGAAGCCAAATTTTTGAGTAAAATTGTTACTAAGTCCTAATTCTTCTAGTTTGGCTAATGATACATAATTTTGTTGTAAAATATGATACTTTATGAGTGTCATATAAACTCTTGTGACTTATCTTGTAACTTAAAATTTGAATATTATTTTCATCCATATCTTAACTTCATTGAATACATACTATTTGTATGTATCATTTAGAAGAATCACTCACTTCAGTAACTCATTTTAATGTAAAATTTTTGTGTAAGTTCGTCACCAGAGCAGTGAGATTTTATTATTTCTTCTTGGGACACATGAATCTCCATACTGAAATAAATGATAGGATTTTATATAAGTACATATACACAGGGCTGGAGAAGAGGTGCAGCAACAAAAATTCATTCTAAGAATAGCACTTAATCAAAAGACTATTGAGATTATTACTTTTTACGTGAACTACTTTTAGTGTATTTTATAAGTTGTTCTGGGTTATAATAGAAATAGGTCTATATGTACATTTTTCTATTTCACATGGAAAGCCTGAGGTATTCTGTGGATGTTTGTTATCTTTAAGTTCAATGTACCACTTTGTACTAAATGTATACAATGATTCTCAGGGATTTCTTCATATTAAAGAGTTCAAGTTTCTGTGGTTTAGTATTTTGAGGAAAAAGTATTTTCAGTAGCTAAGCTCAACTGTACATCTGTATTTTTTTTTTTTTACTGGATGATAACCATATTGTTTTTGAAATTGTTCTTTTTTACTTCCCTCATCACACAATACATTTATATACTTGCAAAATATTTAATTACCTAGAGATGCTATTTAGGCTGCTACTCCAGGTAGAAAGAAAAATATTCAGGATTTATCAGCTCAAATGAATTGTGCATACAGTTTTATACATATGTGCACATACATATATCTGTTAATGTAAAAGCTGTGGTGATTTTTTTGTTGACAGAATAGATTTAAATTAAATGTTAAGTGTATGTTTGGCATTATATTTTGTTTTAGTTTAGGCTCCAAAATGAGAAAAAAATGTTTTCTTATGTTTCTTGTTTATTTTCTTATGTAGAATGGATATATAATTAGTAAAAAAATAGATAAAATGGAATATTTTCACAATATGATCATGGGACACACAGAATTTTTCTAAATGTTGTCATATATATTTGGTTTTTATTATTTATAATAACAACCATTTAAAAGTGAAAAAATGTATCAATTCATAGCTAATATTGAAACAATATAAAATGTCAATTTTTAGCTTTAATCAATTCATTATCACTGTTACTTTTATTTCTTAGTTATTATATTAAATCAGAGTATTTATTTATTTATTTATTTATTTATTTATTTTTGGGGGCAGAACCAGGGATTGAACTCAGGCCCTTGTGCTTGCCAGGGAAGCACTTATTCCACTGAGCCATCTCCCTGGCCCCTAAATCAGAGTATTTAAACTGGAAAATATTACATCTGTATAAAATCCTTTTGAATATATAATCTAGAGCTAATAAAGCAATGTTTTATAATTTAAAAAATACAGATAAGGTCATAAAATGTACTTGTCCATATGAGTTGTATATTAGTTTTATATAAGAAAATTCATCAAATTTTAATATCATGTTATGTAGGGGCAGTGTTAAGCTCTAAATAATCACTCATTTGGCACATTTATATCATATCCAATGTATTCCTTAAAAAATCCTTTGTAGTTCTTACAATGAAGCCCCAGTCGTCCATGACTGCAGACTGCATCTGATCCTGTGCATTGTTGCAGGCTACTTGCCTCCTTCAAGGCAGATGATATTTGCAGTGTTTTATCCTAGTTAGGTAGAACTATATCTGCACTGGCATAAAACAAGAATAAGTTAAACAACTTCTGATCCTGCTTCTGTTTAAGGTAGGGATCAGGTCTAGAAGCCAAGCCCTAAGGCCCCAGGTCCTCTCGCTTCATCTCGTCTGTGTTACTATGCACTTGACGCTCTAGTTTGACCCTTAACTCAGTCAGACATTTCTATGTGATTGACTATTTCATTTGACAAAAAGAAAAAATACTTTCAAGAAACTTCCTTTGAAATGTAACGTTAATAGCCATTAGTAATGATTTCAACTTGGACTTTTAAAAACATTTTAAAATTTGAGTTTGACTATTGACTGACTGCTATAAAATTTTACTACCCAAAGATAGAACCTAAAAGCAAATGTTTGTTCTTCTCTGAGAGAAAATGGGAGAATACCTCTAATAGAAAAATGAAATACAGAAAACACTGTGGAAGAGCATAAAAAGTAAATTAGTTAAGCATTATTGGTTAAGTAAACTTGCAGGGACTTCCTAAAGAGAAGCTTGATCTTGGGATCAAGTGAGTTTCATGGAAAAAGAGGTAGTATGAGGCATCTCTGGAGGTGAATTTAACCCAGAACAGTGGAAGATGGAGACAAGCAGATTTATAAAGATTTGGTTTGGGGGCCTGGCCCTAGCTCAGGCCTTTAAGTGGCTGCTTCCACAAAGCTGTCAGCCTCAGGTTGCTGGAGTTCGAACCTCACACCTCTCCCGCTGGCCAATAGTGCCCTGAAGGCATTCGAGGAACCAAAAAAAAAAAAAAAGATTTGGTTTGCTGTTCAAGTTAGAAGAAGTGAACAGGAAGAGTGTATTAGGAGAGATTTTCTTGCAGAGCTAAGCAGTTTACAGTTTTTTAAATTGTGGGAATGTCTTATAGCTCAATTGCTACAATACAGACATTTCCTGACAACTTTGAAAAGTGCTAAAAATTTTGACAGTGTGTGTGTTGTATATACACAACAGCTGTTGTATTTTCTGAATGTTAATATACACTTTAGAAACTCATTGTTTGACTATAGTTTACCCTGGTATCTCCCTTTCCTCTGGCAAATGGATTTTCCAACTACCTTGAAAAAATTTGGAGGCAAATACATTAGGTAAATTATTGCACTTTAGTAAAGTAATTACACAGATAGCATGAGCATGGTAAGATAAGAAAGCCTGGTACACTTTGATTTTAATTTATGTCTCATGAGCTTACTGATGTGGAGATTGTTTCTTTAGACCTAGTATTTTCACTGAGTAGATGATTCTAGAATATTCCCCAAATAGTTTCTAGTTTGGAAATGTCTTGTTGCTATTTCTTCTTTTTTGAATGTGCTCATATTGGAGGTTGTTATTTACCTTTTCTGTGTGGAAGATTCCTTCCATCATCAATTTTTAGGTTAAGAGTACTCCTTTGGGGGAAAATACCTTTGTTTTTTTTTTCCTAAGCAGAATTAATTAATCCCAACTCCCTAATCTCATTGCGTCTTATTCACACCACAAATATAATAGTTACCACACTAAATAACAGTTACTTATATTTTCAATTGCCTCCCTCATCTATTTATGATCTCTTTGCATCTCTATTTCTTACTCAATCTTGGGCCTTTTTTTGTCTATAGTGGTTGCTTGCAAATGACAGTGATAAATGATAAGAAAATAGATACACTAAAATGAAAAAAAAATTGTAAAGCAGAATAGAAATTGCTTTTTTTTGGTGCTGTTGTAGTTATTTTCTGATTTTCCTCTTTTACACTTAGAAAGTAGATGTGCAATTTGTTCACAGTGCAAACTGATAATAAAATCAAAGGTTATCCTTTAACTCACTTCCTAGAGGAGCTGACATTTTCTTTGACACACAGTGATCAAGAAGGACTTGAAACTGGTGAACTAGGTACCTTCTAGGAAACACACCAGAGGGCAAACCACCTCCCAAATAAGCAGCATAATGTAAGTTTTTACTTTGAAAGAATTTTCCGAGAAAAAAAAGTATTTGGCAACTCAGGTGCTATTTGCCTGTTTTGAAGTTGATTGTAGAACTTTCTATTTGAAAGGACACTAGCACAAACAAATTTCTTTCCCTGTGGATTTCCGATGTAGCCCAGGGAAATGTCTAATTGCTGCTTAATTAATTAATGAATTTATTTATTTATTACAAAGTCTTCCTACATAGCTCAGACTTGTAGTGATCCTCCTGTTTTCAGCTTCCCCAGTGCTGGTACTACAGTTGTGCGCCACCACGCCCGGTTTCAGTGGTCAGCATGGCATGCGATACCAGGGATCAAACCTGGGTCCTTGTGCTTGCCAGACAGGCACTTAGGACATAATGCCTGCTTAAGAACTGTTAAATAAATGAAAGAGGAAAGTGGCAATAATACATATTATTTTCCTTGTTAGTAAATTTTTTTCAAGTTTTATTGAAAGGTTTCCATTGATGTTGCCCCATTACCATTTAGTTGCAGGTCACGTAAAAGATGACTTTAGTAGCACTTAGTGATTTTTTTCTCCTAAATGGTGCTTTTTCATGCATTAGTTATACACAGTGATTTGCATTTGCTTGTTGGAGTTTCTTTCTGTCTTCTAATTCAATTACAATGTACTTAGAATTTTGAAAGGTTACAGTTTATATAAATTACCATATATTTTATAAATAGAAGTACAGTTTTATCGTTAAAATGATCTAGCCTATATATTTTAACTAAATCTATACATACATGTACTTTTAACGTTAACCAGGTAGACTTTTCCCAGCTGCCCAGTCAGAAAGTACTGTATTCAGTGTCTCGGTTCCGTTCAGCCGTCCTTATCTGTATGAGATCAATCTTTTCCAGAAGGCAGTGAAGGTTTTCTCATTTAATTTGCTTTCCCCAAGTCCTCCCCCACTTTTAAATTTTAAGTAATGCTCTTGGTAGGTCATTAGACTTTGAGAGTTATTCACTTTGTTAGCCCAAACACTAAAACCCTGTGTCTCTTAACTCTGATTAGTGACACTTTAATAAAGTCATTTGAAGTTCAGTGGACTGAATTTTCCAACTTTTCTGAAGTTTCTATGGTCACAGCAAAGCAACCTGTATTGAAGCTTGTATACAATCTTTTAAATGCAAATCTTGGTTAACCCACGTGTAATTTTGTGTATTTGACTTCAACACTAACTGCAAAAAGCAGGGGCTTAAAATAAAGGAAATAAAAGTGGGAGCAATAATGCCCTTCTTTTTTATTTTTCAAGTTGGGGTATGATCAGTGAAGGGAAATAGAGAAGTCAGTTTATTAAACTTACGTCTTTGAGGATAAAATCTTTAGCTATATAAATATTTAATGGACATACTCACTTCTTTTTGTTGACAGACCAGTGAGGGCAAAATCTCAATTTATTCCACATGATCAGATAATATGGGTAATACGACTCATTGAATGAAAAAATACATCTCTCTATATATATATCTCTATCTCTATCTCTATCTCTATCTATCTATCTATCTATCTATCTATCTATCTATCTGTCTATCTATATCTATCTCCTTAATTTTTTTTAAAAAATCTAAAGGGATAGTACTTCCAATTGGCTGAAATTAAATCATGCACGCTGAACTCAGTTTAGAGGAATTAATGCATTTTGCATTCCATTAAGAGTTGAGTGAACATTTACAACACGTGAGAATAGAAAGGATGAAAAATTATGGTTGTCTTTTGGTTCACAAGAAGCCAAGGTGGCAGGTCACTGACTTGATTTTCATGGGAAGACTGACTCCAGCCTGCTCGCATATTCAGCACCGCACAACCCAGTATTGACAGCCTGGACCTGGGAGGGGAGCAGGCAGCAGTATTGTGCCATGGTTTGTTGAGGAAAAACAAGGGAAGATTTAAAACAAAGCTCTGAATGGAAACAGTAGTCCTTGTGTCTTAAAGCTGACTGACTCTTTAGCATTTCATGAAAATTGTTACCCTTTTTGTAAAAAGGGGTTAAAATATATTGAGAGAAATCTTAATGACACAACTCAGTGACATTCGAGGACTGGGGACATTTATATTACTTATACTAAAAGAAATAAGTTGAGACAATAAAGGCAAATACCTTATGGAATCCTGAACCAGAGGGGTAGATTCAGTGCTGGTCAAGAGATAAGAATATTAATCCTAGTCCCAATCTTTCTAATCGGTTCATGTTTCTAAACTAAATGAATTAATCACCTAGTATTTTTTGTTCTCTAGATCTTAACATGAATATATTTGGATGTTTGTGTAATGCATTCCATCCCACGGAAAAATATTCCCTTCATGAATTTTAACAGACATATTTTTCCTTATGCCAATTTACCTGATTAATGGATACTTTCTGTTAACAATTTTCTAAAAATTCATAGCAATGCTGTTATAAGCTGGATCTCATATGACAATATTAGTCTGTTCACCATGAATTGAATAAATGATTGTGTTTAATGAGTGTGAACATCAATAAATTATGACAAAGTAGTGGAGAAAACTAATGACTAACAACATGAAGTATAGACCTTTATGTTTAATGAGTAATACTGTATTTTAGGCAATGATTAAAATCAATATGTACTTGAATAGTATTCAGAACAATGTTAAAAAAGGATTATTTTTACTATTTTTTAAATCATTCTTTTTAGATTGACATAATATTTTTGAATGTTTGTGAGATACAACTTGGTGTTTTGATTCATATATCTATAGCATAATGGTCAAATCAGGGCACATCAGTCATTTGAAGCTTTACTCATTAATTTGCAATGAATAGTACATTCATTATTATTATTTACTTTGCATGACAGTTTGTAAGAATATATCATAAAAATTTTACTTTGATTTTTATAGCTTCAATTAATGAAAATCAAACATAATCTTGTGCTGCAATCACATGATATAAGTGGCAATATTATAATATACATAATGTATTATGTATTTAATTTTTACTTCAGTATTAAAACCTACTTTACATATTCTACTTAGCTATTTGTAAACATATTGTTAGAATGGCAAGACAATGATAGTAATTAAAATGATACAATGAAAGATAAAAGAAAGGTTGCAAAAATTAATAAAGTGGCATTCATATTAGATATAAAAGTAATTGTGATCAGCATTTACAGTGGGAAAGCAGTTTTCTACAACTGCTTTTCTTTCTATTAACAGCATTTCAGTTTCTTGACATTTAAAAGCATGTTTGCCTACACTAAACCAAAAACTTTTATTTTTGAAAATAAAGATTAACTTGTATATTATAATATGTTTATGTAATATATAATTTGAATATTATATGCAAAATTACAGCACAGACATTAATCATCACTGAGTACTACTGATAGACTGTTTATCAGGATTGTTTTAGAATTTAAGATTGTTCACTTTGTTACATTTCTACTGAGAAAATGCTTCCTAACCAGTGAAAATTCCATTTATATTTGAATACAAATGCAGTTACATTTCAAAATCAATATGGATTTCTTAAAATGCTAAGATGATTTGAAAGTGTATTTGCTAAAATCTTGATATTTGAAAAGATTTAACACTTTATAGTTGTAATTCTGGGTTATGTGAGTGAAAATTAACTTCTAATCTTAGATTTATACTCATTTGGTTTATTCATTGTCAGGAGTTGACAGTTTCATCAAAATAATTATACTGAAGTTTAGTAACTCATGTGTCTACAATTTGGGATAACTAGAATTGAAAACTATAGCACACCAACTTTGAACAAACAAGAAAAACTCTGAGCCTGCCTCAGTGAACCCAGGATTCAAGCTTCTCATCCTTTGATTTCTGAATTAGCTTTGAAATGTTGAAAACGATGCTCCTGCTTTCTGCATCTCAATTTCTTTATCAATAAAATAGTGATGTTAATATCTAATTTAGTCACTGTATATACTGATTAATGTACTGAAACATGTAAAGTTGTAGTTTATATTTTATAAGTAACATTCTCGAAGAAATAGTTGCTTATCGCATACATTAGAATTTATCCCTTGGTATATAAAATTGCACAATTGATATAACATTTCAAAGTCCAGAGAACATCACAACAAAGTAAAAATTGTTAATGTCTGCAACAGAATGGAGCTCATTATATCTAGGATGTACATTTCAGAAGAGTGAAGGATGCTGTATGTCTTCTTTGTCCTGGTCATCCCTGCATCTCAGTACTGAACTCAATATCCAACACTTTGGGTATGACTAATAATGAATTACTGAGAAATGAATTAGCATGGTAGGATTAATGAGGGAAAAAGTTAATAAAAAAAATACATTCTTAACCAAAGTTGTACACTGGAAGGAAACTTTTTCTTGTATGCTTCTGTAAACTAATAATTCTGGAGACTAGGGAGATGTAACATGAATAAACACTAAAATCTGGACGTATATAAGTTATCTACATGACCAGCCAGAGCCACATGTGTAAATGTGTAAATATGGTTTTGTCTCCCTAGTATAAGAGCTTGCAAGAGTAAATAGAATCTGAAAGGTACAATAGGTGCTACAAAGGGAAAGAAATTGCTCAAAGGGAAGGAACAACTGGGATGGAGGAAAGGGGAAAAGAAAGAAAGAAGGTAATGAAAAAGAAATATATATATGTATCTACACAGGACGTCTTGAATGATTGTACTGCTGATGTTTGCTGGTCTATTTTTTTTTTTCTTCAGAACCGGGGATTGATCTTAGGACCTTGTGCTTGCCAGGCAAGCTCTTATTCTACTGAGCCATCTCCCTGGCCCCTGGTCTCTTGAAAAGAGTAGTTAATGCTTGATATTTTTTCTCCTTTTTAATTTTTTAATAATTTTTTGATCAACCATATAGGTTTATATCTGATAATGTGAACAACTAATTTGAAGATAACAATATGCAATATAGCAACCATTGTTGAATTCCTGTCATTTGGCTTAGTGAAATTCTGTATCATTCAAGAGGTTTTTTTTAAAATTACTTTTAGTATTCTCTTTAAAAGTAAAAAAATTAAAAAGACATCTACATGAACAAACTCAGTCGTAGAGATTTTTATAATACAGCGTTGTACTCGTTCTTGAAATAGGTGGGGGCTTTTATCCTGCAAGAGAATGCCAAGTTTTTTATGAAATTAAGTTAATGAAGATTTACATTAACTTTATCATATCCAAGCGAACACTGCAGGCATATTTTATGATACTAAGGAATGTAACAGAATCTAGGTGTATGTTGATAGTTCCCTGAAAATAGCACTTATTTTCTAGAAGATTATTGCTGCAGTATGACTGGAAACTAAATCATATCAGAATTAAAGAATCCATACATTTGTGAATATTGCAGTTTTGATTGTTATAATTGGGAAAGATTCTGAAAAAAAAC
The DNA here is from genome assembly GCF_000260255.1 of Octodon degus. Classification (NCBI taxonomy): domain Eukaryota; kingdom Metazoa; phylum Chordata; class Mammalia; order Rodentia; family Octodontidae; genus Octodon; species Octodon degus. Next base: position 1,341,491 of record NW_004524807.1, read on the forward strand.
ACGATCTAGAAGGTTTTGAAGTTTATAATGAAAATATAAAAATTGAGACAATTCTACAGAAGGAAATATAAAGGATATCTTTGTTTGAAATTTATTAAATAAAAAAGGCATTGCTTAAGTTATATTTTCAGAAATTTCTGATTTTATTACATATGATGGCTGACACCTATATCTTGAGAGAGATGGACCAGGAAAAGTAATATTCTATTTTACATACCGTTAACACAGATGTTAAAGCTTGAGTTTATACCCACGTCATAAGAGACAAAAAAAGGTTGTAAGTATAAGTTTAAAAGAGTTTCAAATGAATTTGTGAATGCTTTTCATACGCTTTCACAAATACCTTTTTCCACAGTCAGAGATGGGATATATTGAATCAGTTTATCAAGAATCTGAAGGTTTTGCATGTTAGAGTTAAAATTCAGGTCTGTGGATTTAGCTCAGCAGCACAGCACATGTCTGGGATCTTGAGGTCCTAAGTTCAATTCCCAGTGCAAAAAAAAAAAAAAAAAAAAAAAAAAAAAAAAAAGAGCTAAAATTCATAGTTAGATTTATGTTGACTTCAGCAGACAAATAGCACAAGTAGAATTATGTATATATAGATCATGTATAATATATATATTTCCAATTTTATATTGCCATCAGTACAGTTTGGAATTTATTAATTAGTTCATTTAGAATAGTGTCACTTGGAACCAGGAAAATGACACAGCAGTCTAAGCACTGCCCTGGCAAGTGAAAGGACTTGGGTTGAATCCCTGGAAATGCATGCCGTGCCCGCCAGCAACCTAAACAGGGCATGGTGGCACATGCCTGTAATCCCAGCACTGGGAAGGCTGAGGCAGAAAGATCACTATGAGTCAGAGCTGTGTATGGAGACCCTATACCAAATAAATAAAATAATAAAAAGAATAATATCACTACAGTTGACACACAATCACATAAGTTACATTCAAATTACAGAACATGCAACAAATGATTGTTTTTAGAAATAAAAACAATGATTAATTTTTATAAATATGAGCACAATAAATCAAACAAAACCTGTCTTTTTTTTCTTTTTTTTGTGGAACCAGGGATTAAACTCAGGCCCCTGAGCTTGCCAGGCAAGTGCTTATTCTACTGAGCCATCTCCCTGACCCCTTCAAAATTTGTCTTAATACACTTCAAATTGCTTTCAGCAGACACTAAACTCAATGTGAAATTTCAGATACATGTATTGAATTTACAGTTGTTTATTTTGTTAAATTTACTTTATGATTATTATCATTTTTTCACATATGGATTCACTAATTTCAATTACATTTGGACTTACTAAATTTCTAGCCACTGAAGGTTTGTTATTTGGCACTTATTAAAAAATGAGCACTTCACATAATACACAGATAATTTAGATTGTGATTTTTGTTGGGTAGGAGATCTTGCAGGAATAGAGAGGAATAGTAATTTTTCATTCCAGAAATTCACTTATTTTAGAGCCAATTGGGTGTTGGGTAGTTTGATTGTGTTTATCTTTGGTTACAGTCAATGTTTTCTTTCTTTTTTTCCCCAACAAGATGAGAAATTTGAAGCTTTTTCTCTGCTTGCACCATGCCAATTAAAGAAAATAGAAAACCATAGATTTGGGGTTGACCTTGAAATTGCTGTAATTTTGTATTTATTTTCCAAGCACAGAAATCAAAACTTCATCCTACTTCATTTGGGTGATCTTTTTAAAGTACTGTTTCTTAATGCTCATTTAAAGGAAAAGAAAATCAGTTTCAATGACTTGGTTTCTTGTGTACAACAGAAAGAATCCAGCTTGGCCTTTGTGAAGAGTGAAAGACTAGGAAGGAAGTATGTGTTGTATAGCCCGCGTTGGAGTTGGGAGTTTTTGCTTTTGTTTACTGTGTTTCACATTCAGTCCAAATGTTCCTATCTGTAACAAGCTTTGGAGAAGCACCTTTGTCCCCAGAGCTGGCCTCCAGGAAGGCTTGGATCCTTGAGAGTGGGGAGAAATGGCTACTGGCTGTCATCCACAGGAAAACAGAGCAACTTTACAGAGCTCCTGCTGATTTCCTTGAAAGTCTTCCCTCCTCATGTACTGAGGGAGCCATTTAATGTAACCAGGGGACAGACACTAAGCCAAAATATTTCTAAGGTATCAATTCATCTTTGTCAGTTGGATAGTTCTTTAAATTTGAAGAAAGGTGCCTCCCCATCAAGAAGGGTGGTTCATCATGCTTCACATTTTGACAACTTGGAAGGAAGGACCCTCAAAATTATTATGAATATTGGAGTAGAGACATGTGGATAGTAACTCAGGTTTCTCAATGGAAGATTCCTGACTCCAGGCCTCGCATTGCTTGGCAGCCAAGCGGAACTTGCGCTTAGTGGTGTATAATGCGGTTGATTGGTCAGATTGGAATAAATCTTGTTTCAGGTTTTTAAAATTGTGTTTACCTCGTGTTCACTTAATGAACTTAAATTTGAAAGCAGTTGATCATATGCATTTCTAATTTTTGTTATTAAATTATAAATGTGGTACCAATGACTTAAGATTAAAATGTGCATATTAAACTCTAAAATCATCACAGATCCAGTGATGGCATTAAAATGTATCACTAGTTTCATTTTCATATAGATGTGCTGTTCTACATTTTATGGTTTTAAATTTTAATGCCAAAGGTATTAGACATATATAGATCTGCAATACAAAATTTCACTTTTTTTCCAAAAAAGGAGGGCAACACATTTTCCTGTTTCCCCTGCCATATCATAGAACTTATTTTTATTAACTTATTTTTACAAGGCTGGTACTTAAAAGTACCAGCCTTGTAAGCAAAACTAGAAAACTTCACCTTTCTCTTTTGCTTCCAAATGAATTCAATTTCACTGTATATGCAAGAACTCCTATTCATATCACAAGCATTTTATTCTTTGAGATTAATCTATGTTTATAGAAAACAAAGACATGAGTGAAGATTCAGAATTGTGCTATGACTTCAAAATTTGTCACAGCAACTTGAAAATATTGGTACATGTCTTCATTTGATCATGAAAAAGGACGAAGCTAATCTTAGAAAGGTAGACACTCTGTATGGAAGCCTTTTACAAGGTCATATTAATGAGTAACAGATACACATGAGGCTTTTACTCTTGCTTATTCCAATTAATAATTTTCATAAAGTTATTTGGACTGATACTAGTAGACATTACTTTGCATAATTGGTGTAACATGTACATTGATAATGATAAAAGTTGTGATACATTGAAGTTCTGTGCTTAAAATAAATACACTCGGAAAATATGCTCAAATAAGCACATAAAATGCTGTTAAAGTATTCCGGATGTATTCTGTTGGTCGTTGCATACAACAATTTCAGAACCAGAGCTAAAGAGACCTCAAGAGGTGTGAGAAACTTTGCCATGACTTTTTGCTTCCTTTACCATTTCAACCAGAGTAGCTACAGACTTGACTGTTTTGAATGATTTCTTCAATCTTTCCTTTATTTTTATTATAATACTTCATTGTGCAGGACTAAAAATGTTTGAACAGAATGGGTAATCATGAACTGTTTTGTTTGAAAATGTACCAGCAGAGAGGTTGCCAGAGGATTTGGGAAATATATCTGCTGTGTTGACTGTTCTTCTTAAATAGAGTTCCTTTTTAATACTTTTTAAGCCTATCAGCATTTCCAAGCACTCCATCTATGCCTGTGAAAGTGAAGACATTTTAAACACGAGACCTGACCTCTTTAAGATTACGGATCTCATTAGCCCTACTAATGGTAGGGCTAAGTTTCTTTCTGTGTGCAGCCACTCTTCTCCGTTGTAGCCCTAATGAATGCTAGTTACCCTTTTCTGAAAAGAAACCATGGATTTTCTTTGCTTCTCCAACACATTGCAATTTTAGCTTTAATGGAAAGAAGCTGTTATCAATTGTTTAAGTAGTAGGACTCTAGAAAATTCTCTCAGATGCATTAGGAAAATTTCCATATTGTTCTGACCCCAGTGAAGTGCCCTGCACATAAATATGCCCTGGAAGAATCTATTTCTTAAAAAAAGATAAGATGAGGTGAGGCAAGGTGAGGTGAGGCAAGGTGAGGTCAGGCAAGGTGAGGTCAGGCAAGGTGAGGTGAGGTGAGGTGAGGTAAGATGCGATGCGATGCGATGCGAGTGCTGCTGGAGTTGTTTATGTGTCTTCTAATCTGTTCTGGTCAATTTTTTTTTTTGCAATGCCATGCTCTTTTTATCACCATAGCTACATAGTATAATTTTAAGTCAAAGATTGTGATATCCCATGCCATGCCTTTGATGTCCAGAACTGCCTTTGCTACACTAGGTCTCCTTGGGTTCCAAATGAATCTTAGGATGGTTTTCTCTAATTCTGTGAGATATATGCTACTGAATTTGCATATCAAATATATTACACAGCTTTTTAGTGGCATTTTCAGTGTCTTCCATATAGAATATCATGTCATCTGCAAATAATGGGAAATGAACTTCTTTTCCTATCATTATTCCTTTTATTTATTTCTCCTATCTAATTCCTCTGTCTAAAGTTTCTAGTACTATGCTACATAAGAGTGGAGACACTGGTCAGCCTTTCCTTGGGCCTGATTTTAGAGAGAAATTTTCAGTGTTTGTTTATTTAGTATGATGTTGGCTATTGATTTGTCATGGATGTTTTAATCAATTTAAGATAAACATAAAATAGGTATAGATAATCTTCTAGATTTCTACAAGAGTCCATTTAGTTTTCACCTTTTTTGTTCCTAATTGCACACATTAGAGACTTTTCTTTCCTTTGTTTTGATAAGGTTGGATAAGGGTTAGTGAATTTTAATTTTTCAAAGGACCAATCCCTCAATTCACTGATTCTTTGTATTTTTTTGTCTCCAATTTGTTAATTTTTGCTCTTTATAATTTCCTTCCTTGTATTAGCTTTTTGCTTAGCCTGCTCTTCTTTTCTAGATGTTTTATTTATTTTATTTTGTTTTAAAATTTATGTATTTGGTACAGGGTCTTGTTATCCAGCTCAGACTCATAGTGATCCTCCTGTTTCAGTTTTGCTAGCACTGGGATTATAGGCATGTGCCACCACACCCAGTTTTGGTGGCCAGCTCAAAAGGGGTTTGAACCCGGGTCCTTGTGCTTGCCAGGCAGACACTAAGACTGCTAAATTATCTCCCCAACCCCTCTAGATGTTTTAGAGTCACCATTAAATTGTTATTTGCACTTGCTCAGTTTTCCTAATATGAGTATTCACTGCCATGAATTTTCCTCTTAGAACTTTTTTCATGTGTCATATAAATTCTGGTGTGTTACATTTCCATTGTCATTTAATTGTAGAAGCTGTCTATTTTCTATTTTAGTTTCATCTGTGAAACATTTGTTGTTTAGGAAGGTGCTATTTCCATGTGATTATGAAGTCTTTGTGGTTTCTTTTCCTGTTGACTTCCAATTTCATTGCACTATGGTCTGACAATATATATGGGAGTATTTCAATTCCTTTGCATTTACTTAAGCTTGCTCTATGAGCTGCTATGTGGTCTATTTTGGAGAATGTCCCATGTGCATCTGAGATGAATGTGTATTCTGAGGCTATGGAGTGGAAAACCTTGTAGATGTCTGTTAAGTCCATTTGTTCTCAAGTTTTGTTAAGTTCTAATATTTCTTTGTGTGTTTTTTTCTTTTTTGTCTGTTTATGTGTCTTTTTGTGACAGGTATTAAGATTTTCCCAATGCAGTTGTAGTAGTGCTTATTTGCATGTTTATGTCCATTAATATTTGTTTTGTATAGTTGGGTGCACTGGTATTTGGCGCATTTGTGATGGTAATTATCTCTTCCTCTTGGATTGTTCCCTTATGCGGACATAGTGACACTCTTTATCTCTTTCAATCAGTCTTAGCTTGAAATTCTCTTTGTATGCAAGTAGAATATAGCTATTCCTGCTTTTCTCTGGGCTCCTGTTGTATGTAGTATTTTTTTCCATCCTTAACTTTCACTCTACCAGTATCTTATGGAATGAAATGTATTTTTGTTTGCAGCACATTGTTGGATTTCTTTTTTGTTCCATTCTGCCAGTCTGTGTCTTTTGATTGGTAAATTGAGACAATTCGCTTTGATGGTTATGACTCATATATTTTGACGTATCTTTGTCATGTTATTTTCCCATTGTGTGCTCTCACTTTTTCATTTTTCCTTCACTCCGTTTAATTCTTTACCTTGTGTGGTAGATTTCTTTTGTTTGGGTTCATAAAGTTGCAGCTGTTGTTATCTCTTCCTAGATTGTCCTTAAAAACATTTTAAGGACATCATAAGTTTTCTCAGTTGTACTTCATAATGAAAGTATCTCAGTTCTCCATCAGTTTTGAAAGATAGTTTTGTGGGGTACATCAATTTGTGTTGAAGGCTATTTCCTATCAACTTGAAAACCTTCACTCCAAGCTCTTCTTGGCTTGAGATTTTGTGTTAAAAAGCGTTAGTTGTGATTCTGATGGGCTTTTGTTTATAGATGATTTGTTTCTATTTCCAAACAAATTTTATGATTCTATTTTGGTATTCAATTTTTGGAACCTTCACTATGATATTCCTGGACATAGATTTTTTTTTTTTTTTTTTTTGTGGAACCAGAGATTGAACTCAGGCCCTTGCGCTTGCCAGGGAAGCGCTTATTCCACGGAACCATCTCCCTGGCCCATATTTTTTTTTAAAATTACAGTTAATTGGAGTTCTATATACCTCATTTTTATATATGTCAAATACACTTTCTCTGCCAGGGAAGTTCTGTGCCATCAAGTTTGTGAATAGTCTTTTTTGTAACATTTGTGCTATCTCTTGCTTTTTCATTGACTCCAGTCAATCTTAAGTTATTCTTTGCTTCATCTAGCCACAGCATGATTGATTTCTCATGGTGCCTTGCTATTTTTAAGATATATATCTTTTCATGATTGCTAAGTGCAAGCCTGTCTTTTATATCTGAGATCATGACCTCACATTGGCTTAATCTGCTGTGGATACTTTCAATGGAATTTTTATTCTCTTGGATATTTGCTTGAATTTGCCTTTTTGATTCCATTTCTTTCCTATATTGTGCATTCATGGCTTCTACAATTTTCTTAAATGCAAATTTTTTTTTTAAAATTTTATTTATTTATTTATTTGAGAGAGAGAGAGAGAGAGAGAGAGAGAGAGAGAGAGAGAGAG
>NW_004524807.1:1348781-1350222 GCF_000260255.1 Octodon degus
GCTTCAGCCTGGCTTCCTTCTTCGGGTAGGGTAGGTGCTGGGGGATTGAACCGCGGTCCCTGATGCTTTTTTTGCTAAGCTTGTTCTAAGTAGGTGCTTTAGACCACTGAGCCATCTCTCCAGCCCCTTAAACTCAAAATTTTTTTGTCTGTATCTGCTCTAGAAGTACTAAATATGGTTTGCATTGTGAACACTGTCTCTGAAGTTATCTCAGAAATTATTTTTGATTTGATTATTTTCTAGAGCCTCATTCAATTGTTTTGTTGTTACCACTCAGGAGGGTGTAGGTGAGTGACTTTTAGATTATCCCACCTCATTCACCCCTAGATTTGCCTTTGTTGACTTTAATATCTGGGGCTGCATCTTGTTGAAATAATTTCTCTTGTTTATATAGTTTATTTCCTGGGGAGATTCTTGAAAATTACTCATTATGGGTTGCTTTATTGTTACTACCTAGAACATTTATAAAATTGATACTTCTTTGAGTTATCTTCCAGGTGTATCTGGTTTGGATGTTTTGATTCTGGTGCACCATACATATTACCTCTTTAATTTGTTTGGTATAAGAAGTTACTGCCGTTTTGGCCCAGGACTTCATTCCTCGATATTGCGCCATGGTATTTTCCGTGAGCTTTTATTAGTCACAGTGTTGTACTACCAGGAAGAATAGCTCTTTAGAATAATTATGCCTATTTGGGTATAGTAATACCAATCACAATTGCATCAAACACAGCCTAGAAAATAATAAGGTGAAATGACCATTAGTTTGGCACTTTCAACTGTATGAACTAGATTAATGGTTATATAAGAAAATCTAAAGCCAACCAGAAAATTATTTGTAATATTCAGGTCTTTAATGTTTCAATTTTTCCCTTAAGGTTTAAAAATTAAAATGGGTTAGGGCAAAAACAAAGAAGTAGAAGGTAGAAGAAGGGGAAGAGTTTAGAAGTACAGCTGGAGGACAAAGGGGGATCTTGAGAAATTTGGGAAACTGGTACAAAAGAGTGGAGGTAAGGAGAGAAGTAGGAGATGAAAAAAAGGACAGAACCCCAGCCACAGAAGACTAGTATACACACTTATGTAAAAGGAGATCAAAGAATAGAGGAGAAAAAAAAAGCAAAGCAGAAACAAAACTGCAACAATAACAACAAAGAAGTATTGATAGGAAGAGAAAAATACTCCACTTTCAGATATTTCTTTGTTCTCACTGGTGGCACATATGTAGATGGAGTCCAAGTCTGTATTGATTTAGTGCAGCAAGTGAGCAACAGATTTTTTTTCACTGTAATAGATAATCTAAGTAAGCCTGAACCTTCTTCTTTTATTTCCCCCCCATAATTTTGTTGATAAACAAATAGCAATGAGACAGTTTCAAATCAAATTGGTAGGACAGTTTCAATAATTAACACATTGCATACATTCTTCCTAGTGGTTAATTGCT
>NW_004524807.1:1350682-1383738 GCF_000260255.1 Octodon degus
AAGCCAACATTTTGGCCCTAGCCTTCCAAGGTCAATTAAGACTCAGGACATATGAGAACTTGTACCATAACATCACATAACTCAGTAGTGTCCCAAATTTTTCTGATCAAGGAGATTATGGGGCCAAAGAGGAAAGTGATCGATGATGTAGAGTGTGCCTAAGGAGAGCCTGAACCTTCTGGGTAAGACCAGTTCTTTCAGCCTTCGGCCATCAGCACACCTTCCATGGGCCTGAGCTCATCTCAGAGCCACCAAATGGAACCTGCAGCTGCTCTGAGTTCTGAGCCCAGCTGTCCTCTCTCCAATATGGCTTATGGCCAATCACTCTCCCACAAGGAATTGCCGAGCCCTCAGCACTCCCTACCATCAAGTGTATTCTTTCACATCTGCTCTTCCCCTCCACTGCTGCATTTCTCTCTCAAGGCTCATGAGGTCACCAGCAGTCACTGTGTGTGTGCAGTTTTGAACCACTTGTCTTGCACCGTGAGCTACATTTCAGGGAGAAAGCACTGCCGGCTACCTGCTTCTTTGTTAAAGTTTCTCTCTTCATTCTCTGTGAGCTTCAATTCATACTTCAGATCCTTCTTGGGCCCAACAGAACCACTTCCCTTCTTTTTTTCTTCCTCACATTTTTATATTCTGGTGGCTGGCTGGCAACTGTAAGAGAGGCACTTTCTCTGCTGCTTACCAGTCTGCCATCTTCTGAACATTTTGTTAGCAACACTTAATTCCACTTGATTTTGAATTTATTTATTTATTTGTTTGTTTGTTTGTTTATTTATTTAAATTATAGTGCTAGGAATAGACTACAAGACCTTGCACTTACAAGGCAAATGATATGTACTGTTGTACATTGGGTTGTACCAGCCCCTGTGTATGCTTTTATTCAGATGCAGAAAGGAATAGCTAGCATACATTAGGACTATCCACAGATAGAGTAAAATTCCATAATTCAACATGAGACTGTCATTACCTTGACAAGCTCTGAGTGAACTCTGATTATTTCTGTCTGTGGTATATGAGCAAAACATTCCCTTCCTTACCCATAAGGAATAAGGTATAAGGTATATTAGGTAACAAATGCAGGCCTGATGAAGCAGTAGTGGAATTTGCCAATCTCAGACCCAAGGAACTTATTCAAGCAAAAAATTAAACAATAGTTTTATAGGTTGAAGACTATAGTTATAAAATTATGTCAAACCTCAAAACTAACTGGAGAAAAGTGTGGAAAGTTTAAAAGGAAGGAAATATTTATAGTAAGTGAATAATAAAGCCAGTTGTATGGAGTTTATTAGAAGGAAGTTTGAGGGGCCGGGAAGATGGCTCAGTAGGATAAGCGCTTGACTGGCAAACTCAAGGATCTGAGTTCAATCCCCGGTTCCGCCAAAAAAAAAAAAAAAAGTTTGAAACAGACAGGATGAAAAATGAAACTAAAAGCTAAGCTTTTAATTTCATCAGAACCCTGGATTAAACATCGGATCCTGAAGGAATTGTTCAAAGCAAGACACAGAACAATTTCTAAGACTTTCTAAATTTTACAGGGAGAAAGTCACAGTGATTTATCTTCAACTGTGCATTTTTTTCTATGGTTGCCCTGTTTATGATCCCCATTGGTTTCATTCAGATCTAACAATTTTAGCATGTTGTATACTTAAAAATGTAAACATTACATTTTTTCAAAATATTATCCTCTATATTATATATATATATATTATATAATATATATTGTTTTTCAGTTTTTAGAGGCCATTTTTATAGTACATGAAGTTTACTTAACTAACCAGTTGAAGATATTTTTAAGGAAATATTCATTTTCAAGCAAATAATTTATAAATATATTATTAATTTTCTATAATTCCAAGGCATATTTACCCCTCAAAAATTAGTTTCTAAGCTATTTATTAGTTGCTCATTTATAGCAAGAAATTCAGAAAATACTCTGAATAAATTGATATTTTCTATATTTAATAAAAGTAAAAAAAAATTTGGTCCATCTCATTACAGAATGTATCCAAAATATGATTCAAAATGTATTCACATAAATGAAAAGTTTGACCCTGAAATTGTAGTGTTATGATGGAAAAACTGGCATATTCTTGGTTTAAATGTCATACCTAAGGGGAGCTCAGATAGCTCAGCAAATTAAAGTGCCTGCTTAGGCAGAGTGCAGAGGCCAGGGTTTGATCCCCTGGGCGCCATGCTGGCTCTGCCCCAGGGGCGTACTGAGACAGCGATTGAGACTGGGCATGCTGGTGAGCGCCTGTAATCCCAGCACTTGGGAGGCTGAAAACAGGAGGATCACTATTAGTCTGATCTATGTAGTGAGACCCTGTAGACCCTGTAGACCCTGTAGACCCTGTAGACCGTGTACCAAATACATTAGAAAGAAATGTAATACTTGATTTTGCCAACTTTGTGTTTTTAGTCAAGATTTTAAAATTTTGTGATCTTCAACCTTCTTACCTCTCAATGGGATACACAGCTGTCATTAGGGGTTTATAAAAGATTAAGTTTTGTAATTTTCATATCACACCTGTGCCTTTTATACTACAGGTAAGATATTTTACATCTTTATCTCATTTGTTTTTCTGGTAATGTGGAGATGACCCCTCCAGCTTCCCTTCCCAGTAATCAGTGCAGTCAACTGAATTAGGGCAAGGGTCCTATGCGGAAGACGCACATCTGTCTGTATTGCTCAACATCATCCCCATGATTTCATGTATAATCTCCAGCTATTTTTAGCAGATCATTCTGTTGCAGGGGCATTGCAAATGTACCTAACACTGGTACACAGAAGCACAGAGGGTCCCCCACCACTAGTGTTTGTGTTGGAGGATGTTTTCTGTCACAGCTGCACTCCTTGATTGGCACAGTAATAGCCTGTGAGTAGCAGCCCTGCTGTGTGGATCATGTTTTGTTTTCTGTCAGCAGTGTATCACAAGTCTTTCCTCAGTGGGCTGAAAAGACCCTGAGTGGGAGGGTGATAAAAGCAGTCTGGTCTTCATGCGTCGCTCTGAATGATTTCAAAGAGAAGAGAAGCAGCTGTGACGGTGTTCACACGAGCCACTCGGGTGGTCTTATCTTTGTAGTCTAACAATAACAGTACACCCTGGCTTGCATTCCTCAGCTTGCCAAGACCAGAGTCAAACTCAGAGCTGTACATTCTTATTCCTAGACATGTGACAAAATGGTATCTACCATAGCGGGAATGACCTCTTTATCTAATTGGGGGAATTTATCTACAAGGTTAGTTTAGAGAATAGTACACTTTATAAAAGTGTACTTTTATAAGTACACTTCCATGTCTGGGTCAATATTTCTCTTATATATTTACTTAAACTAATATGTAAGAGATTGGTATTTACATGTATAACCTGAAGATTTCTTAGTTGAACATGTACAGAATTATAAAAGTAACGCTTTTACATAAGTAGATCATGATAGTAATAATATTCTGCTCTTAAACTGGATCTAAGTGTATTCCTTTTATTTTGCCATTATGGGCCACAAGTCATGCTTTTCAATTTCAGCACATTCATTTGTGAAGTTAATTTAAAAATAACTTTATAAGTGACAAGATTAGATACTACAGTAGGCCATATCTGAATTAGAAGATAGTTTATATAATATAGTCTAATACAATGTACATCTGAGAGATATTTTCTATAAATAGTAATGCCAATAGATTGATGTATCTGTGTTATATATGACTGGGGGATAGCTCAGTGGTCTAGGCACCTGTCTGGTAAGTGCAAGGTCCTGAGTTTGATATCCAGTAGCACCTGTCATAGCAAGACACTGGATCAAAAAAAAAAAAAAAAAGTCTGTGTTTCTGAACAACTATAAATAAGGAGAAGTATTAAGGCTATCTCAGGCATCATAACAGAATGTAGAGCAAGATTTGCTTGCCAAATTAATTTCTAGTGAACACATACTTCTGAATAAGTTATTTCTGTTTTTTATGATGAATGTAGATTGTTCTTGAATTATAATATAAGATACCATTTGTTCACTTAAATGGGTAGAGTTTTCTGAAGAGCAAAAAGACCTCTAAAGCAAGTCTGAATTAATTTTAATAATTAATTCAGGTAATACACGTGTAGATTTAACCCTTCAAATAATAATAACTGAAACAGAAAAATCAAATTAAATTTTGATAGACATAATTAGTATCCTCATTAGCATCTAACTAAAGGAGAAGTTTTTACATTTTTAGCTGTGTTTGATAATATAAAGCTTTCATACTTAGACACCAGGGATGTTCTTTTAAATGAACATTCTTAGGAATTTTATTGATTTCACTAACGAAAAACAAGATGTTTTATTTCTCCACTGCAATTATGGTTTAAAACATAACAAACCTTACAGTGCTGAACAATGCTGGCATGTGCTCCATGGATATGCTTGAATCAAGGAATTTTACAAAGGACTCACTCTCTCTTCCTGGGGGCTGTCATTTACTATGTCTACCCTTGTTCTTTGTGGTGAATAGACTCGGACCACTTCTTGACATTGTCAAGTTCTACAGATTAATGGAGGAACTGGGCCGTGCATGTATTCTCCTTCACTTATGAAAAGAAAAGCTGACTAGTTCATAAAGCTGTAAGAATACTTCCTTTCCTCTTTGATATTAGTGTTTTCATAATCAATTTTTAATACACAAATCAGACTATAACTGCTTTAAACAAATAAGCAGGAGACAGAAAATCTACTATTTTGATGAGTGTCTCTCTAAGAAATATGAAATTAAAATTCAATTGACTGATGTTAGCTTTCTGTAAAGAATCTTTGGTTGTAATTAATTTTTAAAAAACAATTGAAACTTGTTATTATAGACAAATTGCTCTGTAGTGAAAACTATGCTATTTTATTACCATCTACATCCACATTTGCCATATTTTGTGAAGATTTAATGTGAGTTATGGGCTTAAGAAGTCAAACTTTTTACTGAATAGAAGAAAGAAGGCAACAAAAAGTGAAAAATGAGACCATTCGCATATGCTTTCTATATAACTCACAGTCTACATATAGTAGGCTATTTAAACATTTTATCACTAGAAAATAAATTGAGTATTTTACTGTTGTTCTACTTAGAAAGTAGTTAATGGGACATTAGTCATGATAACGATTATGATTTACTCTGTTTAAATTTATTATCAGAATTAGCAGTCAGACACCAAACCAATAGAAGCAGCAGCGTACACATCTTCCTAGAATTTTCAAAATTCTACTCTATGCACTTGGGAGCACATTTAATGCTCTGAGTAGGCCTGTGACATAGCTGTTATTATCCTCCCTAATGTGACATTTCCCTAATGTGACAGAGATAATGTGCAAAAAATCTTTATATATTGAATTAGGTTATTTATGAAATATCCATGATTCTGCTGGAAATTGTTTCCAAAGAGTGAATTATCTGCAATAGAATGCCAACTTAGCAATACACGCCGAAGGGAAATTCGCCTCCTATTCCCCAAGACCTGGGTCATGCATCTTTGGAAATGGGATCTTTTTTAAACAACATATTTCATCTGTTTAAATGCAAATCTATGTTACTGTGACTAGTCATGCTACTATTACTAATTTGACTAATGGATGATGTAAGGCACATCAGTTTAATCCAACTATAGAATCATTTTTGTAATTTTAAGGTATCTAACTTTCCTTTTTAATGAAAAACAGCTACATTAGTGTTAATATGAGTATGATAATCTAAAAGAGGTTACAAAAGTTCAAAGGGAAAATTGAAACAGTGGACAGTAATTGTCAGAATAAAACTGCACTTAGTTAAAAACTCATATTACACCAGAACCGTGTGCTGTCAGTATTTAGGGAATGGACACCCTTGTGGCTTTGCTTTTGGTATGTGTTTGTCACTTCTCTTGCCTTTCTCTTTCTCTTGTTTCTGGGCCCTATCCTGGATCTCTGCGGAAGCTTCCAAGCTTATACCTCTTAGTCCTTTTCTGCCTCTCCCCTGCATTCTATCCTCCTGGTTCTGCAGCAAGCCTTTGTTTCTACACATCGCAAGGGAAACTCGTTCATCCTAAAGGCTTTTCTCTTCCTCGCATGCCTTTCCCTCCATTTCTCTATCCTAGTTGAGTGTCTTTTCTATTAATCAAGTCTCTGACATCGTGAAAGTCTCATGCTCCTTCCTGATACTCCTCCTTCAGCTGTCACTGGGACTAGTATGTCTGCCCCACCAGGAATTGTCTCTTTCTTCCTTCTGTCCTAAGTGGTTGAGGCACCCAGAGTCACATGCTTGGGTTCACATTCTGCTTTCAGGACTTACTTGCAGTGTCTCTTTAGCAAGTCAATTAACTTCATGAAGTGTCCATCTTCTCATCTCCAAAATGTGGATAACTTTCTTCTCAGGCCTGTAAGGAAGATAAAATTACCTAGTGACTATAAAATTCTTTAGCAGGGATGTTGTCACATAGATCACACATCCACAGCAGTACTTACTATTCCTCTCTCTGTACAACACCACTGTGGAGTCATTACTTCTCATAGTTAATGGATTTGGGATTCATTTAATCAAATTATTTGCAATGACCTGAGTGAAAAGTTATTGTCTGCAAGAAGCTGTCATCCCTCAAGGAGCTGGGAGATGGCTCAGTGTAATAAGCGCTTCCCTGACAAACACAATGGCCTGAGTTCAATCCCTAGTTCCACCAAAAACCAACCAACCAAACAAGAACAACAAAAAGAAGAAACAGCAGTTGCTCCCATGACTCTTCTCACAGACTCACATGCCTTTGGGGGAGGGGTCTGGATTGACAATTTAATACTCAAACATTCCCATCTTTATCTCATTAAATTTTTAACTGACTAAAGAAAAGACCATAAACAAAGTATGGTTTTGCTTAATTTTTCGAATTCTGGGATAAATAATTAAGGCTATGAGTACGCTAATGTATATTGTTTAAGCATTTCTCATTGAATTCGTTGTTGAATTACTAGCTGCTATATGGCTAAATATTGCATTTTCCCCCTTTGAGGCAAAGCCCAATTCAATTAGCTGCAATGAATATGTATTAGATCTCAGCTCTTCCAGAGAGATTTTATGATAAGTGTTGGAAGGAAATCAAAGCTAATAAAGTCTCTGCTGTTTGGGATTTCAGTCCATTATTAACTAGACATATGAAGCAATTCAGCGTGATATGACAATGAAGGCAATAAAACAAGGAGGGATAAAAGGAATGAAATCCATCAATCTGTGTTAATCTGGAAGGCACTTTTGGTGAGATGGAGTCAACAGAGGATGCCTTTTTCTGAGCAGGAAAGGCAAACATGCCTCTGAGAGGGTTGGGAAACACAAAGTCACTGTCTTTGTTTTGAAGAATGGAGAGCATGTCTAGAAAAGCTATCAGATAAGTACTCATTCAAAATTTTCTAGCTTCTTAAACCAAAAAAGCCAAATAATGGAAAAAGATATGAACTCTGTATTAACAGGGAGAGAGGCAACTAAACAATTAAAAATAATTGCAAACCAGATTATTTGTCCGAGAAAAAGGGTTATTCACTGTCTGTAGCACAGAGTCTGACAGTGAGGCACTGCCTGCCTACATTGTCCAGGTGTATACCTAGAAACAAGAGTGTACTTCAGGGTGTAGCATAAGGAGACACTGTGGAGGCAAATCATCCACAGAGAAAAGCGATGGCTTTTGTTACTTCTGATTCATTGAGCTTCTCTGATAAGACAATGGATTATAGGCATGCACCACCATGCCCGGTTTCAGTGGTCTGCCCTCTGAGGGGCTGGCATGGCATGAGGTATTGGGGATCGAACCCGGGCCCTTGTGCTTGCCAAGCAGGTGCTTAGACCACTGAGCTATCTCTCTGGCCCATACTTACTGTTTTATGGCTACAATTAGTGATGAGTAGTGTTTGTGTATGTAGACTGTTAAAATTATGATTCTTGGTGAATATATAATTAAAAAAATTTATAGTAAAAGACACATTTACATTAATCCTTTAAAAAAAATTCTCCCTCATGTGAAATACACCTACCCCATTGTGCTTGCCGCTTTCCAAAGCACTTCTGGAAATCTTTTCCGGAGCTATCTTTACGAGGTGTGATCCAAAAAAGCCCTGTGAGTGTTGCTGCCAGAGCCGACCACCAGCAAAACCCACGCAGAGCACACTGCGGGGTGTGCACATGAACCCCATTCGCTGGATCGCCAGGAGTCGAGTTGCTCATTTCCACAGTAAGTGATCACAAAATGCAAATGCTTAGAATCGACTCAGGACAACGAGTCGGTCACAGCAGAGCCATTAAAGACCATAAAAGGATTTCCAGAACTGCTTAGAAAGTGGCAAGAGCGACGGGATAAGTGCGTGGGCAGCAAAGGGGAGGATTTTGAGGCAGAACAAAGGCAATGCACTCTTTACTGTAATAATTTTAGACATTTTTCATACTTTAGGATCGCCTGTCAGGCATTGCACTAGTCCGGAGTGTCAAAGGCTATAAACTGCTTGAGCGTGAGTGGCTTGCGCTCCAGCTGTCATGCCTGTCAGAAATTTGGGCACCTATTGAAGAATATTCAGTGAAAGAGAAAATGGAGTTTCTGTAATGATGAGAGTGAATGACATCATGAATTTTTAAGATAAATGGTTTCTGTTTTGAGAAGAGTGATGCAAGGGATAAAGTCCTCACAAAAATGCAAGTGAAGCTTTGGTTAGAAGAACCCTTCCATTCAGGAGTTGCACTGGAGATACGCAGATGTACTTAACCTTTATTACATAGTTAGACACAGTACAAATTTATGAGGAAACTATTCAAAATTTCTATAAATAAATGAGAACGTATTGAAATTTATAAACTCATCTCTATCTATCTATCTATCTATCTATCTATCTATCTATCTATCTATCTATCTATCTATATCATCTATCTATCTATCTATCTATCTATCTATCTATCTATCTATCTATCTATATTTAGTATAGGGTCTACAGGGTCTCACTACATAGGTCAGACTCAATGATTCTCCCGTTTTCAGCCTCCCAAGCACTGGAGTTACAGGCACGTGCCACCATGCCCAGTCTCAATCGCCATCTCAGTGCGCCTGGGAGGCACGGCTGACGCAGCATGCCAGAGATCGAAACTCAGCTGCTGTGCTCCGCCTAAGCAGGTGCTTTAGTCCACTGAGCTATCTGGCCAGCCTTTGCTCTTTAAGCCTTGGGTTCTTACATAAGAGAAACCAGTGTGATTTGTTTCACTTATCATGATGTTCTCAAGGAGTATCATTGTCCTACAAATGACTCAAGTGTGTCTTTATGTCGGAGCAGTGCTCCATTCTCGTGTCAATACGCTTTCTGCATTTAGCTCTTGATGAACACACAGACCACTTCCAGGACTTTGCTCTTAGGATTACTCTTCTGTAATCACGGGTATCATGTATCATAATATGATGTTTTTTAACTTTTGGAGGAAAAATACGTAGAAGGGATGTCAAATGGAATTTACATTTTTAGTTTTTTGAAGAATTTCCTTAACATTTGTACTAGTTTATCCAACCACCTGGAAAGCTTACCGCTTGGTTGTAATTTAACAACAATTTATTTAGAATCTACTATGTGTTAATCTCCACTATACATACTAGAAGTTCAAAAATGAACAGAAACATTTATCAGTTACCAATGCCTTTATTTTTTGTTTTGTTTTTGTTGATGTTTTTGATAGTTTCTCCCTATGTAGTTAGGACTCATGTTCTCCTATCTCAGCTTCCCCAGAGCTAAAATTACAGGCATGTGTCACCATGCCTGGATCTGGGGCTGTGATGGCAGGTGGTACTGGGGATTGAACTCTGTTCCTTTTGCTTGCCAGGCAAGCACTTAGATGACCAAGGCATCTCCTCAGCCTGCCATTGTCCCTTCTTGAAACTTCCTTCTTTCTAGGTTACTTTTTTGAATGTTCTCATTTATTCTCTTTCATTTGTTCCCCTTTCTTTCCTCCTGCTACAAATAAAATGCAGCTTTCCTCAAAGACTTTGCTCAGAATTCCTTTCTTCTCTCTGTATAGTGTCTTACTAGTGTAAGCAATCTTCAAGTAGCACCATCAAAATCTCACATCTATTGGTCCAGGGAAAAGGCTTGGTAGAGTAAGCACTTGCCTGGCAAGTGCAAGGGCCTTAGTTGAATCCCCAGTTCTGAAAAAAAAAAAAAATCTCACACTTATGTCCATCACTCTTTTCAGCATTATAGCTTGGTGACATGCTCAAAATTCTTATGTTGCCTCTCAACGCATCTTCCTCTGTCTATTGAGGTATCTAATTACAAGATTATCCAGAGATTTTGCTTAGTGCATGATAAGAAGTAAAACCTTGAAGAAAATCTTGGAATGAGATTTACCATAGACTGTGAGTTCCCAAAGGAGTCACAGTGGACATGATGCATAAACTGTAACTTAAAAAGTCACTTACAGTAATTAGGCAAAGGCCAGGGGCTGGAAGGCAGTGTTCTAAGCAGAAAGGAAAACACATGTAAGAGCCTAAGGAGGGACAGTGTACAACCCTAGGTAATGGAAGACAAGTGCTGACAGGAATGGGGAAAGAGGAGATACTAGTGTCACCTGGGTATGAGTGTGAAGCGCTCTCCAAATTAAAAGTGTCGGTTTTCTCACACCAAAAGGAGAAGCTACTGACATTTTTTGTCAAATTATGATTTTATAATTTTTGTATTACACAAAATGCCTTCTCAGTTAAAGAAAAATTGAGAAGCATGAATGCAAAGAAACCAGCTAGAAGTTGGCTGCACTGAGTTTAGTTGTGCAGCACAGACATCATGGAGGCCTTGAGGAATGATGGCTGGAGAAGCTGCAGACACACGCTTTGGTTGGAGATGAGTGGAAGTGGTGGAACTTGTGTGTCATTCTGAGGAACTGAGTGCAGACAGGAGGGATGATGTCAGTGACACAGATGGCATCTAGGCTTCTGCCTTAAATGGTTAAGGGAATTGTGAGTTAGGGATGAACGGAGCAGGGACAATAACAAGAACAACAACAGTTTGGCTCTTTGTGGTGCAGCATTACTGTGAGATGCTCAGTGGAATGTGCAGGAGGCAGACAGATGTGTGACCTGGAGCACAATAGAACCAGCTTGCTTAAGATGTAGATTTGGAATTTACTATTTACAAAAGTAGCCTTCAGTGTAGTTGTATTATCCAAAAGTGAACTCTCTTTCATATTAACTGTTGTTCCAATTACATCAAAACTTCAACTCTGTCTCATGAGTCTTGTCCCTCTTTCTTTCTTGCTCCTTAAATATAAATCAATTGTCTAATCTTATCAATTTTTCTATTATTTTTATTATTCATATCAGTCTTCTTAATTCCAATAGATTTACTTGTCTCATGTTCTCACCAGAATTGCTACAGGTTTAGTAGTAGGGGCACTGGTGCTGAAAGAGTTAGAGTTTATTAATCTAGAACAGTTTTGACTATTAATTATGACTGTTGTTTGCACAAATTTATTAACTGTGAGGAAAGATGATATAGAAAGCTTTGTGAGATATAAGGTATGGGAAAGAGAAAAGGAAAATTAATATTTGATTAAAACTAGTAAGGAAGATTACAGATACCTTCATAAATAAGTAGAATTTTCCCCTTTTTTTCACATAGCAAATATACTAAATGGCAAATGGCAAATGATATTTATTTTACTCCATAAATCCTCATCTGGAAGGAATGATTTTCAGATAAAATAGTTTTGAAGCAATTTTTGATAGATCTGTGAATATATATCTGCTAGATAATTTAGCAAACATTTTACATATACTATGCCATTTGATATTCATAAGAATTGGATGAAACACTTTTAGTATCCCACTCTACAGATGAGGAAATTGAGAGCACAGAGGTTGTGGACTGTTTTACTTAAGAACAGATAATTTAGGACTGGTGAGATATCTCAGCAGACTAAGGGCCTTGCTTAAGCAAGCACAGGATTCAGGGTTCCCTCCCTGGTACCACACGCTGTGATGCCCCTCTATACCCCTAGCCCCAGCGCACAGAGCTGGCAATGGAGTCCAGGCATGGTGGTGCATGCCTGTAATCCCAGCACTAGGGAGGCTAAAAACAGGAGGATCACTACACGTCCAAGCTGCACAGTGAGACCCTGCACACACACACACACACACACACACACACACACACACACACACACAGAACAGATAATTTTTAACTGTCAAAAAGAGACTTAAAGCAGATGATCTAGCTGCAGAGCCTGCACTCTTATCCATGAAATTATAGTATTGTTAATATTTTAAGCCCCTATTTAAGTGCTAATAATCATTAGATATATGAAAAACGCATGACATTAAATATTTTAAATTTTAAATATCAGGTAAAAGAGAATATACTTCCTCATTAGTTCTAAAATATTTTATCAGAGTTAGGAAGCTCTATTCTTGTCCTAGGTGCATCAAGTCCAATGAGAGATAATTACAGTTTCCGACTGGGAAACCCCAGGATGATCATGGCCATTTATAATCACATGTCTACTTCCTTCTCCTGCCCTTAAGTAGAGCGGGAGGTATTATGGAGCTGGTACAGAGCAGTACTTATACCCAAAAGTTAGGTTTGATGATCTTTGATAACGGAATTGCTATAGTTTTAAACCAAGAGAAGAATGTGTGTGTGTGTGTGTGTGTGTGTGTGTGTGTGTGTGTACGTTTCACCCAGTCTCATGTAGGTAGACACTATGAACAGAAGAGGAAAAGGCAATTTCCTACCTGATGGTGGGTAACTCTAAATCATTCAGCCCAACAAATCTCTTCCCCTCTGCTTTAGATTTTATAGGACTTCCTAAATAGGCAATTTAGTATTTGTTAGTAGTTTGGAAATTAGTTTTCTGGAGCCAGTATGAAGTGCTAAGTATTTATAGACAGAAACTTTGGCAAAGAATTTAGATCTTGAAATGGCTTTTCACTGTGGTAGAAGAACTTCAATAAATTCAAGTGCAAACACAGATTGGTACAGGGCAGTGGGGCGGGTTGTGGAAATAAAATATATGACTGAGAAGGTCATTTTTTCCAGTATCACTTACTGATTATTAAAGCTGTTTTTCAACCTGACTCATTTTGAGGGCAGCTCCATAACACTAGTAGTAAACAATTTATGCAGTTATAATGTAAGATAGACAAAGAAAATCAAACTAAACAGATATTTTAGAATAGAATGGGATTTGAGCCAGAGAGCGTGACTGGTAGAGTCTTTCGAGAGAAGCCAGACAGTCTGTGATATTTCTGTAGTTACACACACACACACACACACGGGTAACATAGTATTGGTTTAAAAATGTTTTGACTCTTTCTATTAAATTTGAGCCTTTCCTGATCCTGAAACTCAAAACTAGATGCAAATTAACAGTTTTAAAAGTACAATTAAAAAAATAATGTATACACAGATGACATTTGGCAAAGCTCTCCTTTCTAAAATGTTAAGATAGGAAAATATCCAATTTTTTGAGGAAAGGAAAACGTTGGATTGTAGCCAAATGCCTGCTGAGGAATTCTTAAGAGAATTTCTGGAAACTGTACTTTTTCAGGTAATCATGTTCTCCATGCTTTTGTGGCCCCGAATGTTACTCAAGTCAATTTAAAGTCTCATCTATTTGTGCCTGGTTGTTGTGCAGCTTTTAGACTTCAGTGGTCATGTTTCACTTTGGCAAGGTGACAAAAAGAAAATATTGTGTTTGGCACTAACAGCCTTCGAATACTTTAGGGACAAGCATGCCAAGGGAGAGTCATATTATGTTGCTTGAATTATATTTTTCACACATGTCTCTTTATGTTAGACAAATATAGGTCAACCTTTTGCTTTTCCACTAAAATAAAATTTATATCAGATATTTGATATCCATATACTGTGGTTACAGGGCACACATGAGATGTTTTTGCAGGTAGATAATGTAAAATCAGCCCAGGTCTGATATGCACATAATATTTAACATTTTATCAGTGCAACATTTTTTTTTTCTGTAAGGGAGAGAAAACAACTTTGACAATCAGAAGTAATGAAGTGAAAAATGTCTAACTTTCTTGTAATAGGTTAGAAAATTCTATGACTTACAGTAATTTATTCTATTGTTCAAGAGAAATAGTAGAAATGAGACCACAGTACTTTTCAAAATTCTAGAAATGTATATGTAACCTAAAATTCATTCTTTTAGTCATTTCCAGTGTATTGTTGAGTGGCATTAAGTATATGTACATTCTACTCAGAAAGCATTTTCATCTTCCCAAGCTGAAATTTATTAACCACGGCATAGACTTCCCACTCCCTTGCCTGCTGCTGTTGTCCACCTCCAACCTGTTTCCTGTTTCCAAGAATTTACTACTTTAGCTCATTTCAAGTAGTCTACCTTCACGTTATCCTTCCTGTAACAGTGTCAGAATGCCTTTCCTTTGTAAGACTGAACGATATCCATTGCATGTCTACACCACGTCGCATTCATCCAAATGTGCACTTAGGTTGCTTCTAGCTTTTGCTCTTATGTGCATCGGGCCTTAATATTATGTGGCAGAAAAAATTGCAAGTGTGAGGTGACAGACACCATACTAAATCTGGAGACAGAGAAACTAGGATTAGGTCTGCTATACCTAGATAAATCAGTTAAGTTCATCTAAGATTATTTTCCCATTTTGTATGATTTATAGAAATCCTGTTGTATTTCATATTATTATTAAATTCAATATGTATGGAACACACATACATCTCATATTGCACAAGAGTCTATTATGTATTTTCTCACCATATTCTGACTGGGCCCATAAAGTAGGACGGTTAGAATTCCCAAAATAAATATGTGAATGTGACATATGTTTAAAAACTTCTTATTAAATTGTATATCAGTAAATAATGTAATCATAGTGTCAAAATGCACAAGGATTCAAGGTAAGGGCTGAAAATTGAAACCATTCTCTCACATAGCTACAGGCAGCATGTGTGGTCAACCATTTGAGTTGATGGAGCATTGCACTTTGATTGATACAAACAATCACTAAAAAATAAAACTACAACTCCAAAGCACATCTCCTGATAATATGTAAAATTTAGACAGTTTTTAATATGTGTATGGTAACACTGATTTCCCAATGAAATCAAAGTCTCAGTGTTGTGCTGAAGGTTGTGTTAGCTCTTTTTTTGCTATGATCAAATATCTGGGAATAACAATGTAGAAGAAAAAACGTGTGCACTTTGGCTTATGATTTCAGAGGCTTCATTTCATGGATGGGGCTGTTACACTGGGGCCTGTGGTGAGGAAGAACATCATGACGCAGAATGCAAGGTTGATCAAAGTGACAACAAGTGGTTGATAGGAAGTCAAAAGGTAAAGGCTCAGAGAGGAAAAGGCCAAAGTCATAGTATGCCTTACAAGGCAGTATGCCCAGGGACCTGTTTCATCCAGTTAGTTCTAACTGATACAGTGTGTGCTACTATGAACTCCTAAGTGGATGAAGCCACTGATGAGTTAGTGCTCTCAGAATCTTCTAGTCATCTTCCAAAAGTGGAAGGAGTTCAAAGAATTTTCCAAGTCATATGTCAAGGAAATGACATAGTGTTTAAACCCATCAACAGAGCAATGGCATTCCTGTCTTCCTCTATTCATTGTTTAACAATTTTTGAGTTGCTCTAGGTGAAGAAAATAAATATGATAGAAAATAATGAGAACTATATACATTTTATTCTAGAGCATTATTTCTTGTTTAAATGAATTAACCTGGGGGCTGGCCAATTAGTTCAGCGGATTAAAGTGCCTGCAAGCAGGTGCAGGGGCCAAAGGTTTGATCCCCTGACCTGCCATGCTGGCCCCACCCCCACAGCCCGCTGAGACAGCAGTTGAGACTGGGTGTGGTGGTACACTCCTGTAATCTTGGCTCTTGGGAGGCTCTAAACAGGTGGATCACTACGAGTCCGATCTAGTAGTGAGACCGTGAACACCCTGTAGACCCTTCCCTAAAACACACACACACACACACACACACACACACACACACACACAGAATTAACCTTAATGGCATATTTGTTATAAGGGGACACCTTTATTTAGTCAAAGTTGTGTACTTCCACAGAAATGTGAGCTACCAACATAGTGATTTAGTGACAAGTAAATCATTTACTTTGGTGACAAGTAAATCATTATCAAAGTGCACTATTTTCAAACTGATAAAACATCAGTTTGTTGATGTGAATAACTGAGCTTGACAATTTTCTATGCTATTATGAAAATATAGTTGGGAAAAACTAAAAAAGAAAGATGCCATCTATAAAGAGCCATTTTGGCTTCAATACAAATAAGTTATGTAAAACAAGATTAAATTCTTTTCTTTGTCTTCTGTTTTATAAACTTGTTAAATGTATTTAGTACAGGGTCTACCGGGTCTCTCTGTACAGACTGGACTCGGAGTGATCCTCCTGTTTTCAGCCTCCCAAGTCCTGGGATTACAGGCATGCGCTGACCCGCTCAGTCTCAATTGACATCACAGCTCCCCTGGGTGTTGGGCCAGCACGGCATGCTGGGGATGGACCCTCATCCCTGCACATGCCAACAAGGTGCTTTAATCTACTGAGCTATTTGGCTCACCCTAAGATTAAACTATTTTCTATGGATATTAATTGTAAAGCTCCTTCCTTATTAAGAGATTTTGCAGGATACCATTTCCATATTATAAAGTCTACTGTTCTAAAAATATCTATACTACACAATAATTTTAAAGGGTGTATATTGTATAATAGTTTTATGGTATTCAAAACCTTTTCATATTGCTTCAGTTTTCTCTTTTTATTCATTCGAGAGCATCTAGGCAGACAAATAATGTGAACATTGGTAGTGTTCTGCTTAATAAGCCAGTTGGTGAGTACACAGGTGTAGGAGAAGGGGCCAGATAATCCTACTCTTATTAAGATGAAACATATTATAAAACCAGAGGGAATAAGAAAGCACTGAAATATAGTCTCCAGAAGGACCCAAATAACACTTTTGTTGATAGTGTTTGTTGTAATGTGGACACCTATAGTATCTGTGAACTAAGCAACTAAACTGAGGATAGCAATGTGTAATACTAAAACCATGCTTGAAGTACCTGTCAGTTTGGTCTTTTAAATGCATACCGCTTGTAATGTGGTATCAATTATTGTTATACTCTCTTTAAAGTAAATGTTTGTAAAGAAAAAAGGTAATAAAAAAAAGAGACAAGAAAAAAAATCATAGGATTGTCCTGCTACAATGTTGTATATGGATTGATATCTAAATTTCTGTGTAAAAATGTGTAATTGTATTTGTTTTCATATTCTATTGGGATTTAAAGCCTTTTTTTGTGGCAGAACTGGGGATTGAACTCAGGCCCTTGCGCATGCCAGAGAAGTGCTTATTCCACTGAGCCATCTCCTCAGGCCCCAGGATTTAAAGTCTTAACATCATAGGTAGAAATGTAAAGCTGAACTGCCTCTGTTACTGGATAATAATATCATTAAGCTTCTCTTCTGGATGCTTAATAACTAAAGTTTGTAGACCAAAAATTAGAGAAAAAGAGGGGCTACATCATAGCCAATATTTTGGCCCTAGCCCTTCAAGGTCAGGGAGGACTCAGGACATAAGAGAACCTGTGCTGTAACATCTTTTAACCCAGCGATGTTCAAAATTTTCTAATCAAGGGGATTATGGGGCCACAGAGGAAAGTGATCGGTGATGTATAGTGTGCCTAAGGAAAGTCACCTAGAGAGAAAATATCCTCTCAGGCTTTCACAAAGAGCAAATTGGTCAAGCAATGGCCATGACTCAACCTGATGGCTGACAGTGTCTAAAGATCTACAAGGTGGTTTCCAGGGTAAATCCTGGGGGAATTTGACTGACCTTGCCAGATACAAAAGGTACATTTTTACTTACATTTTTACTCTTGCTTTAACTTGGTCTTAGCCATCCAGCAGAAAAGTATAATGACAAGGTAAAAAAAAGTAATGCCATATTAGTATGCTGAGCTGTAAAAGGTTGAGCTGTAAAAGGCTCAAGTCAACAACTTCAGACAATTGCCAGTTCTGCTGATAACCCACTATTATTATTTACTATTGGAGTATATTAGTTTATTTTGCTGAATTCAAGTACCAATGACATTTGAACTGGCATCAAGTATGAAAAGACCCTTTAAAGGAATCTCCAAATACAGCTTCTCTAACAACAGTGGAACACCCATCTCTGACAAAACAAAACAAAAATGAGGGATAGAAAAGAAGAATCATTTTGCAGTGAAAAAAAATATGTATAGTTATATACAAAATAAGATAGTTATGCAGCTATCTTCTATTAGTTCAATGAGTATAAAGGTCTGTACTAATATTGTTTAGACAAGATATCATGTCTGCATCTTGTCCTCTGAATAACGACTATGAAGACAACAATATGCATTGTATTAATTATTGTAACTGTCCTACTAACCTGTTTTGAAACTGTTTCATTGCTATTTTTCTCATTAAAATGAATAAAAAAAGTCAATGTAGGCTCATTACTATCAGATAAATTGTTCAGCATGACACTTATCTCTCCTGTACTTTTCCATAATTTAAGTGTAGCTTAAACTCATAGCAAAATGAATTAACACTTAGGAAATTTGTTTGAAATTATATTGTTGCTTGAGACAAGGCAGCATTCTGGTATATAATGATAAAGTGTGAAATTTTCCTATAGGTCTCAGTGATTTAAGAGTTCATAAATTCAAAGAAAGGAAGACTAGATCATTAATTTAGACTCAATGATTCTAATAGAAAAAAAAATTTTCACTGGGGACATTCTTTGTCATAAACTTGAATGTCACAACATGTTTGGAAAATGTTAATTAAATGCCATTTCATTGTTCTTTCCATTTCTATGTTTCGATTGACTAATAATTTAGGTATTCATTATGTGTTTATTAGCCATTCATATGCCTTCTCTAGGAAAATATGTATTTGAATTATTTCCCTTATTTCTAACTTGAGTTATTTACATCTTATTATAAAATTATACCTCTTATATGTTAAATCCTTGTTTAATAAGTGATTTGCAAACATTTTATTCCTATCATGTGTGTTCTTATTCATTTATTCAATAATGTTCTCTTTGAAGCAAAATGTTTTATACTTCAGTGAAGTCTAAATTGCTAGTCTTTTATGATTTGTGCTTTATTCTGTTTTTTTTTTCATTGCTGTAGTAAGTACCATAATTTTGGTTACATAAGTGACAATTCTCCTATCAGACATTATATTTGAACATATTGGGTTGGGTATGATTGAGTCTTGTACCACAAGTTCTGAGCAAAGGCCTGAGAAATAGTAGAAAGTTAATAAATTTTTTGAATAAGTTAGTGCACTTTTGATATTATTTTAAACAAAAATTCAAACTACCGAGGAACAAAATAATCTTGACTAAAGAGTAAGAGGGATTTTGTTTTGCTTTTTGATGGTAATTAATTTCAGAAACTTACTGGACATCTTCACACAAAAGGCAGATAAAGACTCCTTCGTAAAATAATTCTGCATGCTTATTTAAAAGACTGTTTCAGCCATAATATAAGGTAGAGCAAATTGCCTGATTTTATCTTGCAAATAAGAATGAGTGAAGAGAGGCCATCTCATTTATTTTCTAAAATCAAAATATCCATTGATACCATCTTACTTACATAGTCATGAGTTGAGCAAAAGTATGAAGAGTAGAAAAATAATCAAACCTTGTATTTCCATGGAGAACATTCACAGTAGTCATAAAGTGTCTATACTTAGCATGGCTTCTTCCTGTTTCTCTTGAGTCTAACTTCATGTCTTGTGTAAGTGTGCAGATATTTTATCTTACATTAATTTCTTTTTTTTTTTTTTTGGCAGAACCAGGGATTGAACTCAGGCCCCTGCGCTTGCCAGGGAAGCACTTATTCCACTGAGCCATCTCCCCAGCTCCTACATTAATTTCTTAATTAATGTCTTTTATGTAAATGTAAATGTCTTCAGCCCTTCAAAGATTTCTTCAAAGTTAAATCTTGTTAATAATATTAACTTACTCTCATAGCATTATTAGACTGGAAACATTTGCTTTGGCTGTGATAGTGGGGAATAGAAAACAAATTCCGTTCCATGCTTGCGAGGCAGGCATTGTGCTGCAGAGCTATATCCATAGCTCCTGAAATATCTTTTTATGAAAAGTTATTGCATCATTTCTCTATTTCTTTTTGGTCTTTTAAACTAGCTTTTACTTTGACAATCTGCACCAGATTACTCTTGGGTCATCATTATCCCTGGTAATGAGGGTCACTAGTCTGCTCTTCTGTGCTCTTCATTGTACATGAAGACACCATCTTCTCAACTTGGATGTGAGTAGCCGGAAAATGATCTATTGCAGTGGACAAAATATTTTTTTTGTATTTGCAGTGGACTTGAAATAATTGAGAATATACTGTGAGTGTTGACTGTATGCTAGTCATTAGGCTGAAGATGAATTTTAATGCTCCCTTGGTTGAAACTTAGAGGATAGGCAGTCTTTTTGAGATGGTTGATATAGGATTTCTAAGGGTAATTAATGCTCAGAATATCTTAAGTATTTTTTTCAACAAATGAGTTCAAAATTTCTTAGCAAGGTATACTTCACATATTAAATCACATAAAAGCCACAGTTATTACTGTTTCTTGTTGAGCTATGCCTTGCACACAAGTGGAATTTGTTATAGTTTAAAGTTTAGCAGAAAAAATCTCTAAGATGACACTTGAGATTCATATTTAAAGGTATAAAGAAATAGCATTATAGAATGAAAACATAATATGTAACTGGGAGTCAAAACTATGTTTTGTTTATCAAGGAATTAAATTCCTCAAAGATGTAGACTATTGTGGAAGGGGAAGTGAGGCAGAGGGATTATTTTGAGACTGCAGAAATTCAACAAAAAATTTTTCATTCAGACCTCATATTATTACTAGAAAGCCAAAGTTCTACCTTATTTCCCTGAAAATACAACATAATCAGAAATATGCCAGCATGATGTTTCAGTATGTCCTTAATATAAGCCCTACACCCAAAATAGGCCCCAGTTAAGATACTCAGCCAGAGGATCCACTGCAATGCATGATATGCTACCATATTTTTTTAATTTATGCAAGTTCACTTAATACTATCTGGAACTTATTTTTTATTAATTTTATTGAGAAACAAATAGTAATGAGACAGTTTCAAAACAGGTTAGTAGGACAGTTACAAGAATTAATGCATTGCAGATTGTTGTCTTTGTAGTGGTTATTAATAGTACAAGATGCAGACATGATGTCCTGTCCAAACACTATTAGCACAAATATTTCTTCTCATTGCATTAAGACAAAGTAGCAGTATACCTATCCTAACTATTTTGTACATACAGATACAAAATGGTCCTTGATTTACATCCCCTTTTTTGTTTACCTTTGTCAGAGATGGGTATTCCACTGCCATTTAAATATTGTAGGTGCATGAATTCAGCAAAATAATTCAATATGGTCCAGTAGTCCATAAGTAGTGGGTTATCCATAGGATTGGCAATATCAGTTCTTAGGGGGACCAGGGAGATGGCTCAGTGGAATAAGTAATTCCCTGGCAAAGACAGGGGCCTGAATTCAATCCCTGCTTCGGGAAAAAACAAAACAAAACAGTTGTTGATCTGAGCCTTTTACAGCTCAGCATATTAATATGGCCTTACTTTTTCCCCATAATTTTATTGAGAGATATATACCAATGAGACAGTTTCAAATCAAATTGGTATGACAGTTTCAATAATTAACACATTACATACTCTCTTCCTAGTGGTTATTTGCTGTACAAGATGCAGACATGACATCCTATTTACAAATACTAGTAGAACAAATCCCTCTATTCATAAAGAGAATGTAACTATATATCTATCCTAACCACTTTGAATACACAGATTAAAAAAAGGTCATTCATCTGTATCCCCTTTTTTTGTTTAGGTCTGTCATTTAAATATTCTAGGTGTGTAAACTCAGAAAAATATTCAAAAATAGTCCAGTAGCCCATACTAGTATTGGGTCTTCTGCTTGACTGGCAATGTCAGAAATTGTTGACTTGAGTCCCCTACATTTCAACATAGCACCATGGCTTTACTTCTTATATTTCGTTTTTATACTTTTCTGCTGGATGGTTAAGACCAAGATAAAGCAAGACCTATGAAACAAGAGTTGTAGCTTTCGGATATGATAAGGTTAGTCAAATCCCTACAGGATTTTTTCCTGAGATCCTGTACCTCAGATTGTAGATCATTTGTCAGTGTCAGCTATGTGGATGAGTCACGGCCATTGCTTGGCCAGTGTACTCTCTGTGAAAGCTTGAGAGAATGTTTTCTCTCCATGTGACTCTCCTTAGGCACACTCTACATCATCGATCACTTTCCTCTTTGGCCTCATAATCTCCTTGATCAGAAAATTTGGGACACAACTGAGTTACATGACGTTACAGTACAAGTTCTCATATGTCCTGAGACTTAACTGACCTTAGAAGGCTAGGGCCAAAGTGTTGGCTTTCCTTGTGGTCCTCCTTTTTCTGTAATTTTGGCCTGCAAACATAGGTTGTTAACCCTCCAGAAGAGAAGCTTATTGTTATTACCATACAATTTAGGCTGTTAAACTTAACCTCACTGTCTGAATATCAAATATCTTAGGCATAACGTGGAACAGTTATTTTTCATCAAGTATTTATATCCTGAACTTTTAAGTCCCTAGAGAATAAGATGAAAAACATTTAAAAAATTAAAATATATTTTAAAAATAGGCATAAAGAATTATATAATTGTTATGTTTACATGTAAGTCCAGAAATCTAATCATATACAACCTTGTAGCAGGACAGTCCCACAACATTCCTTTTCCTGTCTCCTGCCTTCATTCATCACCCCCTTATTTTTGAGCAGTCATCTATCCGAGAGACAGCTTGGCTGCAACTGACATGTCATGACAAGCGCCTGTATTCAGAAGACCAGAATGACAGGCACTGCAAGCATCAACCTACTATTACAAATTGCCATCTTCAGTGCAGTTGCTTAGTTCACAGGTATCTGTATATGAAGTTAGTCAGGGTGAGAATCATTCCAGTTAATTGCTTGATTCAAGAATCTTCTGAAGATTTTCAGAATCATTGCCTTACCCATCTTCTACATATAACTGTATGGCTTGCCACTGTCATGTTTCCCAGCTCTTCTCCTTGCTATCTTTTCATTGTCTAAGCCTCAGGTTCTAGCTTTCCTTTTAGTTGTACTATACCTTTCTATTTGTATTTCTTCTTTTGAGTTCTTATACTAGGGAAACTATACAATATTGACACATGTGTGTCTGGTTTGTTTCACTTATGAGTATATCTTCAAGTGTCATCCACTTCAATATAAAGGCTTGCAGTTTATCATTCTTAATAGCTGAATAATATTCCATTGTGTAAAAATACCACAACTTTGTCAACCATTCCTCAGGTGATGGGCATCTTGGTTGTTTCCAAGATTTGACCATCACAAATTGTGCTGCTATAAACATAGGCACACATATATCATTATGATATGATGTTTTCAGATCCTCCAGGAAAATTCCCAGTAGAGGAATAGCTGGTTTAAATGAGATTTCCAGTCCAACTTTTCTAAGGAGTCTCCACACTGATTTCCATAACAGTTGCAGCAGTCGACATTCCCACCAGCAGTGGAGAAGTGCTCCTTTTTCCCCGCAGCCTCTCCAACATTTATTGTTGGTTGATTTCTTCATAATAGACATTCTTTCTGGGGTAAGATGATATCACAATGTTGTTTTAATTTGCATTTCATGGATGGCTAGTGATGTGGAGCATTTTTTCATATATTTATTTGCTTCTTTAGTTTCATCCTCTGAGAAGTGTGTGTTGATCTCATATGCCCATTTCTGGACTGGGTCTTTAAATTTTGGGTCCCTACTGTTTTTTTGTTCTTTATAAATTCTAGAGAGCAGACTTTTGTCTGAGTACATATTTGTCATGATTTTTTCCAAATTTGTGGGTTGTCATTTTCACTTTGTTGGTAATTTATTTTGATGTGCAAAAACTTCTCAGTAAGACCAGGTCAAAGTTGTCAATTCTTTCAAGTGTTTCCCGTGCGATTTGATTTTTGTTCATGAACTCTTTGCCTACCCCTATGTCTTCAAGAGTTCCTCCTACTTTCTCTTCCAGGAGATTTAGTGTCTCTGTTTTAATGTTTAGATCTTTAATCCATTTTTACTTTAGCTTAGTGCATGGTGATAGACCTGGGTCAAGTTTGAGTTTTCAGCATGTAGAGAGCCAGTTTTTCCAGCACCATTTGTTAAAGAGGCTATCTTTCTTTCAGGGAGTATGTTTGGTCCCTTTGTCAAAGATAAGGTGACTGAGTGTGTTCATAGGGGCTTCGGCTTCTTCTAAGTTATTCCATTGATCCTCAGGTCTGTTTCGTTGGCAGTACCATGCTGATTTTATCACAGTAGCTTTATAGTGTAATTTCAAGTCAGGAATTGTAATGCCTCCTGCCTTGTCTTTATTGCCTAGGATGGCCTTTGGTATTCCAGGTCTTTTCTGGTTCCAAATAAATTTTAGGAATGATTTATCTAGCTCTGTGAAGTATGTAGTTGGTAGTTTGTTAGGGATTGCATTAAATCTGTACAGCAATTT
Source organism: Octodon degus (assembly GCF_000260255.1). Taxonomy (NCBI): domain Eukaryota; kingdom Metazoa; phylum Chordata; class Mammalia; order Rodentia; family Octodontidae; genus Octodon; species Octodon degus. Next base: position 1,375,331 of record NW_004524807.1, read on the forward strand.
TGGGAGTATGGCCATCTTCACAATGTTGGTTCTTCTTATCCAGGAGCATGGAATGTATTTCCGTTTACTGAATTACTCAACAATCTCTTTTTTAAAAGTACTGTAATTTTCTTTGAAAAGTGCTTTGACTTCTTTAGTTAGATTAATTGCAAGGTATTTCATTTTCTTGGGTGGTATTGTAAAAGATATTGTTTCTATAATTTCCCTCTCAGTGTGTTTGGCATCTGTGCAGAGGAATGTTATTGACTTTTGGGTACTGACTTTGTATCCTGCTATGGTAATGATTTTCTGTATTAATTCTAATAGCTTCTTGGTGGAGTTTTTTGGGTCTTCCAAGTAAAGTATCATGTCATCTGCAATTAATGATAATTTAAATTCTTCTTTACATATTCTTATTCCTTTTATTTCTTTTTCTTGTCTAATGACTCTAGCTAATGATTCCAGAACTACATTGAATAGGAGTGGTGATAGAGGACATCCTTGTCTTGTACCAGATCTAAAAGTAAAACATTTCAGTTTTTCCCCATTTAGGATTATGTTAGCCATTGGGTTTTCATAAATGGCTTTTACCAGATTGAAGTAGAGGCCAACTATTCCAATTTTCTGTAGGACTTTGAACATGAATGAGTGTTGGTCTTTGTGAAAAGCCTTTTCTGTATTAATGGAGATGATCACATGGTTTTTAGTTTTTGCTCTATTGATATAGTGTATTACATTTATAGAGTTTTGAATATTGAACCATCCATGCATCCTTGGCATTAATCCTACCTGGTCTTGGTGTATGCTCTTCTTGAAGACTTGCTCTATTCTATTTGCTAGGATTTTATTGAGGATTTTGGCATCTATATTCATGAGGGAGATTGGCCTGTAGTTCTCTTTCTTAACTGTGTCTTTCCCTGGTTTTGGTATCAGTATACTACTTACCTCCAGGAATGATTTTGGGAGGATTGCCTCCTTTTCAATTTCATAGAAGAGTTTGAGGTGTATAAGGACTAGATATCTGTAAATTTCTTGTAGAATTCAGCTGTGAATCCATCTGGACCTGGACTTTTCTTTGTCCATAGGTGTTTTATTACATCTCATATTTCATTGGCTTGTATTGGGCTATTCAGAGTGGTTATATCTTGTCGATTCAGCTTTGGTAATTTGTACCTTTCTAGGAATCTGTCCATTTATTCCATGTCTTCTATTCTATCAGAGTAAACAATCTCAAAGTAGCTATTGATAATCTTCTGAATTTCTACAGGGTCTGTGGTAATTGCACCCTTTTCATTCCTTATTGCTTGTATTTGAATTTTTTCTTTCCTCATTTTGATGAGGTGAGCTATGGATTATCAATTTTATTTAATCTTTCCAAGAACCTGCTTTTTGTTTCATTAATACTTTGAACTGTTTTCTTCATCTCAATTGAATTAATTTCTACTCTAATCTTTATGAAGTCTTTCCATCTTTGGGCTCTTTGTTTGGTTTAATCTTCTTTTTCTAGTTGTTGAAGGTGTAGCATTAGGGTGTTTATTTGTTACCGTTCTGTTTTCCTAATGTGTAAGTTCAACGCTATGAATTTCCCTCCAACAACTGCTTTCATTGTGTCCCATAAATTCTGATAAGCTGTGCTTAAATTTCTATTGAATTGTAGATATTGTTGAATTTCTTGTTTAATTTCATCTGTGACCCATTGGTCACTGATTAGGCTTTCATTTAATTTCCATGTATTTAGGTTTTTTTTTTCTGGTTTATTTTATCATTTATTTCCAGTTTCATTGCACTGTGGTCAGGTAATACGCACGGGATAATTTCTGTTTTCTTGCATATACTTAAGCATGACCTATGGACCAGTATGTGGTCAATTTTGGAAAATGATACATGTGCAGCTGAGAAAAATGTGTATTCAGCTGTTTGGGTAGAACACTCTGTATATGTCCACCAAGTTCATTTGTTTCAAGCTCTGGTTCAGTTCTGTTATTTCTTTGCTAATTTTTTTCTGGTTGACCTATCTTTTGGGGATAAGTAGGTGTTAAAGTTCCCTGTTAAGATTGTGGCATTGGATATTAGATTTTTCATGTGCATTAAAATTCACTTTATATGGTTGGGTGTTCCTGTGTTTGGTGCATATATATTTATGAGTGTTCCAGCTTACTTTTGAATTTTTCCTCTAACCAGTATATAGTGGCCTTCTTTATTTCATTTGATCTTTCTTGGTTTGAAGTTGAGACAGTCTGAGAATAGGATTGCTACTCCTGCTTTTTTCTGACGTTCTGAGGCATGTAGTATTTTTTTTTTTTTTTGCATCCTTTGACTTTCAGCCTATGTATGTCTGTCTGAGTTAAATGTGTTCCTTGTAGATACCATATTGTTGGATTTTTGTTTCCTAATCCACTGTGCCAGTCTGTTTCTCTTAATTGATGAATTGAGTCCATTTACATTGATGGTTATAATTTAGATGTATTGACTTATGATTGAGATGTTATTTACCTGTTGTTGTTTACTCCTTTTTCTCTAGTGTTTGTTTGCCCTATTTAGTTGGTTGCATTTGATCTCATTCATGGAGTTCTGATCATTTTGGTCCCTCTCTAGAACATTTTTCAGGAGCCTGTGTAGGGTTGGCTTTGTCATCATGAAATTCTTTAGTTGTTCTTTGTTATGGAAGTATTTCACTTCTCCATCAAACTCGAATGAGAATTTTGCAGGGTATGGTAGTCTGGCCTGGAATTTTTTTTCATACAGGACTTGAAGTACTCTGGTCCATGTTCTTCTTGCCTTCATGGTTTGTGAAGAGAAGTTGGCTGTAATTCTGATGGATTTTCCTTTGAATGTGATCTGCTTCTTTTCTCTAGCGGCTTTCAGTATATTCTTGTGCTGAATTTCTGGGATCTTGACTATTATGTGTCTCAGTGTGTTTTTAATTGAAGTTACTTGGCATTCTGTATGCTTCGGTTACCTGAATGTCAGATTGTTTCCTCATATTTGGGAAGTTTTCTGCTATTAATTCTGCCCATATTTTTTTAATCTCATTCGTATTGACTCCTTCTTTCTCATTGATGCCTATTAGTCTCACATTGTTTATCTTTGCATCATCTTGCTGGTGATGGATTATTCTTTCCTGCATCCTTGTTGTTTTTAAGAGATCCTTTCTTACCTTTTCACTAGCTGCACCAGCATCTTCAATATCTGAAACTCTGTCTTCACTTTCACTCAAATGGTTTTGCAAGCTTATGATTGAGATTTTAAGTTCCTGTACATCTCTTTGACTCTGCTTCATGCAATCTATTTATTTCCCATATTGCTCAGTCAAGAAATCTGTCATTTTTCTAATCTGCTCTATTTTTTTAATCAATTTCTTTTTAGAAGTAGTTATTAATTCTTTTACTGCAGTGTTATTGTTCAGATTGGTTTTACTCCCTATGCTTCTGTAGTTGATTTTTTACTTCAGATTCTATGAGTTCCGATAATTTTTTTTATTTCAAAAAAGAATTTTGCTCTGAATTCCTCTTAACTTGCTTTTGTTGCTTATTTACTATTGACAATATTAATTCATACATTTGAGCTGAGCTAATACAAAAGAATTCAGCTATGAGTTCCTGTATAACTTTCTGCTGCTGCTTATTTACTATTGTTCTGGGTGGGCACTGGGTTTCCTCTATATGTTTCTGCATTTGATTCTTTATTGCAGATGCTATTAATTCAGTGAGTGATTTGTTTTTTCGTTTCTAATCTGAATTCCTCTATACCCTTCTGCAGTTGTTTGTTTACTTCAGAAGCTGTTGATTCATTGATTTCAGCTTGTGGTTCCCAATTTGTTCTGTGTTAGTGTCCTCTGCACTTGTTATGGGTGAGATTGGGATCTGAGATTGCATTTTGCTCCTTCTCGTTGTTATTTTGTGTAGCACTGTCTTCTAACCTTTGTTGTAGAGCTTTGATGCAGTTATAACATTAGCACCTCCTGAAGTTCTGGTGCAGATCTACAAAGTTTGGATTTATCTTGCTGTGCCTGGCTTGGGTCTGGCTGCTGTGCTCAGATCCTTCCTGCTGCTGCCCTTGGGACTGAACTTGTTGTGCCCCTCTGGCAAGATGTTCTGCTCCTGGATAGCTGGGTGGCTTTGTCCCTACTCTCTCCAGGGGTTGCAGCTTTAGGGTTTCACTTCAGGCCTGTATGCTAGTCCTGAGATGAGTCTGGAGGGGACAAGGTGGAGTAGTGGGGAGAGGAAGCTCTCACACACACTCACTGGGCCTGGGCTGGGACTGGATTTGGGGCTCCCCTGAACACGACAGAAATTCTCAGTCAGTGGGCAGGGTGTGGGTGATACTGTAAAGTGGTGGTGGTGGGGACCCCGATGGGGTGGAAAAAGATCTCACCCACAGTGCGCCTGGGCTGGAACCTGCAGGTCACGCCAGCACAGGGTATCCGAAGCAGTCCCATACACTCACTGGGGCCTGGGCTAGGACTCAGATTTACTTTTTATACTCTGTTTTTATACTTTTCTACCGGATTGTTAAGACCAAGATAAAGTAAGATCTATATAATGAGAAATTTAACTTTTGTATCTGCCAATGTCAGTCAAATCCCTTCAGGGTTTGCCTTGAAATCTTGTACCGCAGTTTATAGATTCTTTGTCAGTGTCAGCCATGTGGATGAGTCACGACCATTGCTTGACCAATTTGCTCTCTGTGAAAACCTGAGAAAATATTTTCTCTCTAGGCGTATATGTTACCACATTGAATTATAAAATAATAGCAATATAGAATTAACTATAAATAAATGATATCATGATATGAACACTTAAAAAGTGATAATATGAATTATAATTATACATAAATACCCAGGCAGTCACTTTTAGATGAAAGGTAAATACCCATGTAAAGAATGAACTCAAGACTTATTGCTGAATGATCAATCATAGTGTAGACACAATGCATAAATAATGCGTATACTTCATAACAAATAGATACAATTGTGCTTAATAGAAATTTTCACAATTCGGTATTTTTATATTGTAATGATGCGCTATGAACAGGCTACAAGACAAATGGTGCTCATTTAAGGAAAGTCATCCTGCTGGGCAGGAGACAGCGAGGCCAAGGGTTCTATTGCACAGTATGAGGTGTTCCAAGAAACTCAGGAGTTCTGGGTTTGAAGAGTTACAGTGATGATTCAGAAGGAGAAAAAAAAGATGGCTATATTTGAAAAATGTAGATTTATGTGCATGAACAAGTGCACAAAATAAGGGAATAAATGTACATTGTTTTACATGAAAAAGACACCCCCCCCACAAAAAAAAAAGCCCTGTTGCATCTTTTGGGTGAAAACTTAGTACAAGGCCTGGTCTTAATTTGGAATCTTAATAGTACATTCTCAAAACTACTGCATTGTCTCTTACAGTATTTTATTATTACTGCTATTTCACAGTGCTCCCAGTTTTCATAATTTGATACTCTTAGGAAACTTGTCTGGATTCATGTGGGACTATGATTATTTTTACTTTGATCATTCTTTATGTCCCATTCCTAGTGTTAAAATAATGTGAGTGGACAGAGAACTAGATAGATCCTGTTTTGAGTTGTCTCTTCTTGTTGATAGAGGTACGATATAGTGACAGTGGGAGGTTATAGAGAATGAGAAAGTTCTATATGCTTGCTGCTTTCTGAAGCAGCTCTGAAAGTCTTCTTTTTCATCTTTAAGAGTTACAATTGAAAAGGTAAGTCCCAGGAATACTGCTGTTGGGTGTCACCTGATGGAGCGACAAGCTCTTAAAACCTTCACTGTATGCAATCATTCATGTTATTCACAGGATACAGAACCACACAAATTCTGGTTCATGTCTAAGTCCAAATGATGGTGAAAAGTAGATGATTTCAGTTGATTCAGGAAATCTGGGCAGCTGTGGCAGTACAATTAATGGCGCTCACGAGAAAGGACTTCCAGAACTGCTTCAGAAAGTAGCTAGGATGCAGGGAGTACATCTGAAGTAGGCAGAGAATGTTTTGATGGGGATTAATGGCTCTTGTCTTACCCATTTATTAATGCACATTTTAAAATATTTAAACATTCATTCTTTGTTTTGATGACAACTTGTTCTTTTCATCTTAGACAGAGCAGTAATTTATTATGTTTAACAAAAATTACAAGGAACAATCAAGTAATGAATCCATCACTTCAGCCTATCTTTTAGCTATCACCTCAATCATGTTGCACCATAAAGAGTCACCATGTCAAAATCCCACAGAAATACACAGCCATTCTCTGAATCTGCACATAGTTACAGTTAGGCTCAAGCTTAGGTAGGTGGGAAGGTTGGATGCAGGCCTCAGATCTCTCAGATGTTATTACTTTATTGAATTCATTTTCTGTTAGTGGTGTGCTAACGGGGAACATTGTTCTAGTGACCATGACAGAAATACAAAGAGAAAGCCCATTTTAAATATCTATCTATGTCATATTTGTAAACATGCCACTGTCCAAAGTAAGTTTCGTGGATAAGCCAAGAGACAGAGACAAGCATATCTGTAGTAGAAGGAAGGTCAGCATTTTAGAGGTAGGAGTGAAAATGTATGGCCAGTAATTTAGTGCATCACAACTTGTACCTTTAATATAGATCAAATAACTCTGAGGAGTCTTAATGGAAGCCATCTCTATTTCATAATGCATCGTACAGTAAGCAAGGGGAAAAAGCAATGAAATATTTTTGTTTACTTCATTAAAATTTTCCTTTCCTACGTGTCTACCACACTTGAATTAGCAGCCATTGAAAGTGCACTACACGGTACTTTTGCAGTGTGTTTGTTTTGAAGGATAGTATAAAACTTTCCATGCAAACCACACATATTTTAACTTGATCTTTTATTCTGCATTTACTTTAGGGTGTCCTTAAGAATCTGTTAAAATGCAGAAATTATGTAGTATTGATTTCAGGAAAAGTTGAAGTGGTTGCACATGATTGCCTTTGCCTTAAAAGAAATCCTTATTTGGTTTTAATTTGAACAATATTGAAAGCATAACAACACTAGCTTTTTATTATGTCACCACACATTTAGTGAGTTATGGAAAGCATTTTGTTTCAAGAGTGGAGTTAACTATGTCTTATCCACACTTCTAGCCATTCTTGTCGTTTCTGGCTACTCTCCAACCCTGGCTGTTACTCATCATATTTTTTTCTTAGTAAGAAATGCACCCAAATCCCAGGAACATATGCAGTTGACTGCTAGAAGTTTTGCTGCTGAGAGATTAACATAATTGCTTTTGTTCGAAAAATATAATTGGCAAAGCTACATACGTGTAGCTTATATGCAAAGAATACTATGTTGTAAAACTCATTGTCCTTATTTTTACTTTGCTTTTAAAGTGAAACTAACAGAGCCTAAAATGTGCAACCTTTCTTTATTCTTAATATTCCAGAACACTTGGCTAGAATGACACATTTTTTTGCCTCAAGTAAGTGGACAGATACATAAATATACATGTAATTAAATTTAAATTTAACTTAGGCAGTTTTAAACAATAAAATAGCCCAAGATGCCATAAAGGAGTTTTCATACTCCTACACTAAATGTTGTTTCATCAAATACTATTTTTTATGTTTTTTTACTAAAGTGTTTTTATAAATATATTAAATTAGGGTTTATTCTCTTTAACATGTAAATACTAATCTAATAAAATATCTTGTGCATTAATTTTTTTTTAGTTCTAAGGAAAAAAACATGTAACTAAATGCACAGTTAATCCTTGAAATGTGAGTTAAAGTCTGCAATAAATTTGTGTTCTTAAGTATTTGTGGTTTAAACAGGCTGTGGTAGCCTTACTTAATAAGTCACTCAGCCTTTCACAGTCTTTCATAAAGGGAATTATAAGGGTATATTTCTCCAAAGTTTGATTTCTCCCATTCTTATCAAGATTTCAGTTTCAAAATTCCAGTAAGTCAACCAAGATTCCACAGTGCACTGCTGTTTCAGGCATTACAGACTCTAGAGTTGGGATGGTTAGGTCTCGTAAATAAGTAAATACCTGAAAGCATTGTTCATAGAATAAGGTCAGACTGTGCATACCTCCATAGTCCAAACATTACATTCTTGACATTTAGGGCATTTAAACGTAAACTGTTTTTTGTTAGGGCCTTCTCATAACTAAAATATGAATCACTTGCTAACCATAATAGATTTTTGGCTCTGTTACATGATGAAGTGTTCTGGATGTAGTGAAACATTTCACCCAGGCTCATGGCAGTAGAATTCCCAGTGCTCACCCAAAAACAGGGAAAGAAAGGAAGAACAAAATTAAAGGAAATATGCAGACCCTGGCACCATCCTTTTGGAACAGTGAAGCTCTTGATTGTAGCTGAGACCTGGAAGTTCTTAGAACCTAAACTCAAATGTGAAGGCCCAATTTATATTCAATTGTCTATTTCTTTTTTTTTTTT
>NW_004524807.1:1392002-1397107 GCF_000260255.1 Octodon degus
AAAATCCTACTCGGCGGGCGGGGTGGGGGAGGCACTGCAGAGTGGTGGGGGGCAGCCCGAGGGGCTGGGAGAGGGTCCGGCCCATGCTGCGCCTGGGCTGGGACTGGTCCTGCCGGCGCAGGGTAGCAGGAAACTCTCAGCACACTCACCGGACCTATGTTGAGGTTTTTTTTTTACTATTTTTTTTTGTTCTCTTTAAAATCATTTAAAAAATCTCCAAGGTATAAAATAATTCTTGATTCGGTGCAAAGTAATGTGAAAAACTGCAAACTACAGGAAGAAAAATAAAGAAAGAAAACATGGTATACAGTCTGTAGTAACTATGAGTACACTAATTGGTACTGAACTAGAAAGATGTTTGGAAACTATGTTTAAAACCACATTTTTAACTTAGCTTTCACCTTTATAAAGGAAATACTGGACTATTTTTGAACTAATTGGTCTTTCAGGTTTTTCTTTTAAATCTTGGTCACATTTTTGGCTCTCAATGTAACAGCTGCATTTGTCAGGATTTCAGTAGCTAAGGATTCGTTGGCCAGCCAAGAATGTCATTATCTTACAGACCCCTAAATGTTCATAAGAATGGTAGCCATGGACAGTACCTGTAATTCAACCACTTCCAGCTGATGTATTTGTTATGATTAAGTCAACTGTGAAGCTACCAACTGTCCTTGTTATTGTAGCCAATGAAACCATGCCTGTCTCAGTACATAGGTCAACACCTGATAGGAATTCATAAATTATGCAAGTGTCTTATCTCAACAACATTAGGTTTCTTTCATCTTTTAAGGTCAATTTTCAGAAACTTTCAGAATTGCTATGTTGAAGTGGCCTCTAGACTTAAATTATGAGAACTGGTGATGGCTTTGTTTTTCTTTAAATGCCATTCATAAAGAAGAGCTTCTGAGTTAAATCTGTGATTTTCAAAATGCATATTGAAATGTAATAATTTTTGTTACTTAAAGTCTAAAGAATTGTCAAGGCACAAGTTACACACTAAATCTTAGTTGTAAAAGCTTAGCTAGGTAGTAATTCTTCCATTGCCTTTAACAAATGAAGTGTGTTTTACAACATGTGCATTTTAAGTATAGGAATAGCATAGCAGACTGTTTTAACATTTTAGAATGTTAAGGTAAATCACTACTAACCATTGTCTGTATTCTTTAAAATGGTCTTTTAAAAGTACTATATAATTCCTTAGTTATTGTTTCAAGAATTCTTTTCTAAACTTTGTTTGATTCCTGTGTTTTATATGATTACATTTCAAGTCAAATCATACCATGTCTTAGGCTAAGAAGGAGGTAGTAATTTTTAGCATCAATCCTAAGAGTCTGGCTGAGCACAGGGCAGGGTTTGCAATCAACAGGAGAAATGGTTACTGCCATTGTCAAGATCTGAGGAAGTCCAAAGTTATATCTGTGGTGTGGGGGACCAAGATGTGAGCAGTATGTTTTCTCAAGGATAATTGTAAATGATTCCATTTGTGTATATTCTTATTGCCATATTTCACCTATTCCCTTAGTGACTAAATCACGTTAATTATTGTAGAATATTGGATGAAGGACGGTTGGCATCCGTGATGAACAACGAGGATATGCACATCTAGGAAAATATACTTACCTATCTATGACATATTTTAATGTTACTTCTTTTATTCTACATATGCAGACATGACAGACACACGTCTGCTACCCAGGGGTCTCTCATGAGAAGCCAGCTGCATGACTTTGGAGTAACAACTTACTTAGGAACTTAGCTTTCAAAAGGGAAGATTAGATCCTTACATCTAGAGAGGAAATTTCCTTTAAAAGATTTTTGTATGTTTGTGTGTGCTTCATGTGGTTTTGTGTACACTCATAACCTGAAAGATTGTGTGGTGCTTTGACTTAGCTGTTAGTTATTAAAGTGGAGAACAGAAGTGATTAATTTATGCACTCCCATTTACAGTGAGAAATCTTTTGTGATGCACCATATTCATCTAGCCTGTAGTGCTCTCTCCTGATGTGCTTTTGCTATTTATTTATTTATTTATTTATTTATTTATTTATTGGTAACAGGGTTTGAACTCAGGACCTTGTGGTTTCTAGGCCGGGTCTTATACCACTAAGCTATTCCCCTGGCCACTTGATATTATATTTAAATGATGTTAATCTGGATTCTCCTCAGTTTCAATGTACTTGTCTCCCATGTGCATACATATTCACATACATGTGCAGCTGGTCACATGCACTCACACACATAAACAGTAATATAGGCATATTTTCTCATAAATCCTTGTATGCAGTCACATGCATGCCTTTAGAAAGTTAGTACATTGTTTTTTAAATAGAACAAATTATAAACTTTCTGATGAAAAGCAGCTGAGAATTTATAAAACATTCTATTAAACTTAAATTTTGGGTTTATTTCAGAGGCATTCTAAACAGTTGTGTGATTCTCCATATGTTTTTATGTTATATTTTAAGGTTTATGTATGAATATGTGGAAGATTTGATGTATTTAATGTAAATAAATTTGCCAACTTTTGAAGAATATTGACTATTTAATCTTGGATAACAATCAGATCACATATCAGAGTCATTTATTCTTTATTTTCATTTATTTATTTATTTATTTATTCATTCAATACAGGGTTTCACTATGCAATTCAGACTCGTAATGATCCTCCTGCCTCAGTCTCCCCAGGGCTGGGATTACACGGTGTGCTACACCATATCAGGTTTCAGTTTCCAGCACAGCATGAAGTATTTTGGCTCAAACTCGGGTCCTTGTGCTTGCCAGGCAGGCACTTAGACCATTGAGCTATCTCCCTAACCCTAGAGCCATTTATTCTTAAATTAGCAATTTTCACCCTTTGGAAATTCACATATATGTATGGTGTACATATTTCAAAACCCTTCCTACATGAAAGCTTAGTTATATAGTCATAATGCCCCAGATATGTTTAAAAGTTTTATTGAATCTCAGTTGCGAGGCCTATAATTCTGCTTTTTTGAATCCTTTTCAGGAAAGCCTCTTCTGCCTGTAAGGTATTCCTAGGGTGGTCTGGACAGCTGAAAACCAAACTTAACTTTTTTTTTTTTAAATCACACTTTTCCTATTAGACTAAGGACTATGCTAAGTACTTTTCCTGGACCACCCAAGATTAGTCCTCAGAAGATGTTCAAAACATAGTTTGTTATTCTGTTTTTCAGATGAGGTTCTGAACTATTGGAAATGTGTTTGAGTTTATCTAGATAATAAATTGTGAAAAAGAATTTGAGATTCATTTCTAAACTCATAATATCTAAGCCTCCAAGTAAGCTAGGAATGCTCTTCCATGATCAGTTACTGTGGACCTTTTCTTAAAGAAAGTGGTAGAGAGAGAGACTGTTGCTAGCTGAAAGGAGACACAGCAGATTTCTAATTGGGGAGACTGCCTACCTGTACATTCCTCTTCAGAAATGAAAGCCATTGGCTTTGATCAAAGCTCCTCTACTAAAAGGTAGAACTAGACTTCATTTTCCATGAAGTTTCCTGACTACTCTTTTATCAATGGCTTACTCACTTGTTTGGCTACTTTCATATGTTTCCCTTCTTTCTAGTCATAGACTATTGACAGTTCTACCTTTTTCCTCTTTTGCCTCACCCATGTTTCGTTCCACTAGGAAAAAAGAAGCCAGGAGTTGTTGGCTCTCCCCTCTCTCCTGATATTCATGCTACTTATTCTTGGATCTGATGGGGCTTTTACAGCACAACTGCAATGGACGCTTTTTACCCATGAGCAGAAGGCCCTGGGAACAGCCTTTCTAACTGGACCCATAGCTTTTTCTTCATGGCTTAATTTTGTGATCCACCTGGGGAGCCTGTGAGCTTTATTAGCAGCTGTCTTTTCTTTTCTTATCATGTCTTTGGCTTTCAGCACCTCACTCAAAAAAGAAATAAATGGTTTGAACTTATTGTTTAGACTTCACAAACCCCTCCTTTTAAACAATTTTCCTGAGACAGGAAAACAAACAAATAACTCTGTCTAGGGACTTTTCAAACAAAACCCTTAATATTTGTAATCTGCATAAACATAGCATTGGGAAGAAATAAATTGTTGTTTTTAGTCACAATTGAGGATTGCTAGAATTGGAGATGGAGAGATGATCCATTTTTTTACCTCCAAAAGTTGAGATCGATTCTCAACTGGAAAATTTTGAGGTTTACTAGAGGAAATATGTGAATGTCTTTATTTTCCCCTGATATTAGTTACCAATATGTAAACATATCAGGTAGAAATTTTATACTACCTCATCTGAATGAGGCAAGATTTAGTAGTTGAATGACAGATGGTCTCACCCTTGGTAGTTTTCACTGGGGATTAAAATGACAGTCGACTCATAGACCTTTTCTTGTATAAATTCCATGGTGAGCATTTAAAATTAATTACTGTAGACAAATCAAATGATTTTCACTTGACTTTATCATTTGCCTGTAGATATTCCACAAGTTTCCCAAGGGATGTTGATGTTAAGGCTCTGATTTATCTTGGTAGGTCTAGTCCTATGGATGTGTGGTATGCCTCATAATTCATACCCTTCAGACGAATGAGTTCTCATGCACTTTTTTCTGTCCCTATAGGTAGAAATAACTCTTCAGGACATCAATGACAATCCACCAGTTTTTCCCACTGACATGCTGGATCTCACTGTGGAAGAGAACATTGGTGATGGATCTAAGATTATGCAACTGACAGCCATGGATGCTGATGAGGTACCTCAGAATGAGTCTCTGAATTTTTGAAACCTTGAATTACAGTGATTTATTGAATTTTAAGTATATGTTAATAACCTTTATTATATAATAATGTAAGTTATTAAATTAGCATTATGCATTCCTTCCCCAAAATATTTATTAATAGGTTTGAAACTCTGATATTGGAATAAGACAAGGACCAGGAGGTGATTATCATTTGATCAGCATGTTAGAGATCTTAACCAAATTATTTTACTTTTTTAAATAATGAAAGAACCAGATGATACATCTTCATTTTTATGCCTTCATCCTTCCAAATGTGCTATGTATTGTAGTTAAGGATTAATTTTTATTTTATTTATAATTACAAAAATCAAAATAATTTT
>NW_004524807.1:1397207-1401223 GCF_000260255.1 Octodon degus
GGTGCTGGGGGATCGAACCGCGGTCCCTGATGCTTTGCCAAGCTTGTTCCAAGTAGGTGCTTTAGACCACTGAGCCATCTCTCCAGCCCTCAATTGTCTATTTCTTAATGACTGGTCTTAACTATATTCTTGACATTCTATGTTAAAGGCAGACATTTCTACCAAATGAAATTGCATACCTAGTTTTTCTATTGAAAGAACTAACATATATTGTCTGTTTTTATTTAAGTCAAACTTTTATTTTGCAATCACCAATTAGATAGGCTTTGGTATAAATTTAACAAGGATGTGTTCTTGGGAGCCTATTTAGAATATGAACTTGTATCATGAAATTTAATGAATTAAATTTCAAAGTAATATTTGGTTTCATTTGAAGAGAGAACTGTAAAAATATTAGGAAATGTTTAAAAGCTAAATTTGATTTTTTTTTGAAGCTGTGGGTCTAATATTTTCTTTCTGATATCTTTTCTTAATTAGTGGTGCCCTCTTAATTCCCAATTTGGAAGTCAGCATTCAGAGACCCTCTTTGTCTGTGTTGTCCTGACGTTGCCATACTGGGCTCTCACCTAGCACTGGGCCTCTGCATGGGAGCAAAGGCCTACTCCTCACTCACACAGGAAAGGTGGAGTTTTCCTTTGCAGGGTCAGAGGAAGTGGCAGCTCAGGCAGGAGTGCCTTCCTGATCCAACTCCCGCAATTTGCTTTCCACTTTAACTCCTCACTTGAGTCTCCGTATAGAAAGTTAAATGGGAGATGTCTAGCATGTTATTTCACTCTGATGAAATAAAAATTGCTTTGAGTGTAAGATTATTTTCCTCACTGAATTTGAACAGTACTTCCCTAATGCAAATGAATGCATTATTTTAACCAAGTGTTATTTGAGTGACATCGTAATAGCCTATTAAGGGTAATGCACACTTGAATGAATTCTGGAATACTCCGCCTTTCATGTGGTGCTTAGTGTAACAGCTTTTGAAGTAGAGATCAACACTTCTTAGGATCTGCTATTCCAATCTTCCAAACAGAACATTTTGTGAACAGAACAGATAGATGTTTGGGTGAGCTTTTTTTTTTTTAATGCATTTGGTGTAGGGTCTTACTACACAGCTCAGACTCCTAGTGATCCTCCTGTTTTCAGTCTCTCCAGTGCTGAGATTACAAGTGCATGCCACCATGCCAGGTCTTGGTCACGGGCTCAGCGTGCCCAGAGGTGGTGGTGGGGTGACGTGGGGTGCGGTTGGGTGGGGAGTGTGGCATGTGATGTGGCAGATCGAACGCCAGTCCCTGTGCTTGCCTGAGCAGGCAATAAGCCTGCTGACCTATCTCTCTGGCCTCTGTGAATCACTTTAAAATGAAGAAATTACTTGAATATGATATTACTGAATTTTCATAAAGTATCATTTAATATCATAAAGCAACAAAGGACACACAAGAAGTAAGAGAATTGTATTTTTTATTTTTTTTTAAATGTATTTGGTTGTTACCTGCTTGGACCTGTGATCCTCCTGCTTTCAGCCACCCTAGCACTGGGATTACAGGTGTGCACCACCTGGTGCATCCAGATTCTGGCCAGCTCAGTGTACCCGGGGGTGGGGCTGGTGCAGCATGGGCTGGGACCTCGGTCCCTGTACTTGCCTAAGCAGGCATTTTAGTCTGCTGAGTTATTTTTCGGGCCCAAGAAGTAGGAGATTAACAGGATTGGATTGGTTCTAAGTACCACTGAAATAGAGTACAACGTTGATTACTACACCTTTATATATCAGAAACAGATCATTTGTTATTACACTTGCTGAACATAGGACTCTAATAAAAAATATAAAAACAAGGATTTAGTTTAAAGTCAGAACTATCTCTACTGGAAAAATAGTGTTAAATATGGCTAAGCTGTCAGATAAAAATAAAAAACTCATTCTCAAAATCTCAGAATCTAAAAGTAGTGACAGGTACATGAAACATGTTGATAACAATTAGTATCAGTTTGTGTGTATAAGATATACATGAAACATAAATGACTTTTTTATTTGGACTTGTCTCAAGTTCTCAAGATGTTAAATTATGTATACTGAAATATTTCAAAATCTGAAGACTACTACATCTCAAACACTCCTTGTTCCAAGCACTTTGGATAAGGGACACTCAACCTGTACTAGCAAGCATTTTTTTTAAGAAGTTAGAGCTAAAAAACAGGATCATTCAAACAATTTTTTTTAGCACAACCATTCACTAAAAGATATACTTAAATGAAACCTGCATGAAATTATTCTTGTATCTTTAGAGGTAATACATGTGAACTCTAAACAGCATTTTGGATGTAATATTTTGTCATAATTTAAGCAGCTGAGGAGGCTTAGTTTTATAGGAGATATTTAATTTTGGAGTGTCAATTTTCTAAAAATAAAATGCTGGGGAGGTATATAGTTATGTTTGTCACCAAACAAAACCAATAACCAAGGACACTTTGCCTTGTTGCTGCATATTTTACTATTTTGTAGTCTATACTTTCTATCAAAACAACTGGTTAGATTTTAGTCATTTCCAAAATGAATATATATGAATTTTATATCAGTTAAAAAGCATCATGTCAATAGTTTAAAAGCAATTTCTTTCATTTCTATTTCCAATTTAACTAGTTTCTTTATTTGTAATATATATCCATAATCTTTCTGTTGAAAGTTAATACTTTTCTAGTGACATCAATACAACAACTCCTTATGATAATCTTTCCTTAGGTGCAGATCAAAACACCTCAAAAGGAGTAGGAATATGTAGAAAGTATTATTTGCAAGTACCCCAGGAAGTATTAATTTATTCAAGATAATTTTCTTATTTTGACATCTATGCTTTTACATGGAAGACCACTACTTTGTGCAAAGATGAGGGACCTGTGGCGTTAGGCAAAGCAGGCAGCTTACTCCTCAGTCTTGGCTGTGCATGGTCTTGGGAACATGTGGTGGGCCAGAGTTAGAAGGCCTGCCACTGTCTTTCTTGCATAAATCACTTGATATTTCAATACCTTAGATCTTATCCCTTTAATAAAGAAGCAGATGAATAAGATGATATTTAATAGTTTCTCAAAAATATGAATATGATTTCTTGCAAGTAAATGGATTTCTCAGCTTTCAGTGTACTGTGTACCCTGCAGCTCCCTAAAGCAGGGGAAGATAATTTTTATATAATGAGACACATTTTATGTAGCTTCATATGGAAAGTTATGTATTAAAATATGTTTCAGGCTCTTAAAATTCTGTTTATGATTCTTTTTATGTAGCTAGTAGCATATTTATAATTGTGGCTATGAGAGTGGTAGTAGCTGCTATTTAATAATAATTTAATTGGAGAATTACAGTTTTAGTCAATGATTTATATTTCATTGTCTTATTGTTTTTATTTATTTCTAATTTTTAATTTTTATATATGTAGTACAGTGTCTCACTATGTAGATCAGACTCATGGTGATCCTCCTCTTTTCAGGCTCCCAACTGCTGGGATTACAGGCGCGTAACACCATGCCTAGTCTCAGTTGCCATCTCAGCATGCCTCAGGGGTGGGTCTGTCACAGCAGGCCTGGGGATCGAACCCCCCAGCCCCTGTGTCTGCTTAAGCAGGTGCTTTAATCTGCTGAGCTATCTGGCCTGCTCTTTCATTGTCTTTAATGGCAACAGAATCAATCAGTGAAACACCATGTTTTATAATTAAAGCCATGTATATGCAATAGCTTGGTGGCCACTTTTGAGGAATGATTGGTCATTGTTTATGTAGCTCTGTGCAGATCTATATTCAATGGGAAGGAATAACTGGGAGGAGGGAGGAGAAGAGAAAGAAGGAAGGGGAAAATATTCTTTTGAAAGGAACAACTAATACTTAAATTTTTTCACATCTTTTTAATTATTTTGAACAATTTTGTATGTTTATATCTGATAATCTTAATAACTATTTTGAACACAACAATATGCAATATAATAACCATTGTTAAATTCCTACCATTTGGTTTAGTGAAATCCTGTAATGGTGTTAATG
>NW_004524807.1:1410423-1459371 GCF_000260255.1 Octodon degus
ATGTACCTGAAGAGTTTTTTCAGTTAAGCTAATTATTCTACATTGTCTTTAATACATTTTATTCCCAATGGTGAATGTGAAATTTGGGGACACAATTTAGATTATTATCTTCTATATTCATATTTTCAATTTATCTCTGTTATTATTATGCTCCCAATGAATTGAAGACATAATTTTTAGTTTAGTTTTCCTGCAAAAGAAAATATTGCTTGTTTTTTCCTTTTCACTGGTAAAGGGTATAATTAAAGCTCTGGATAGAGGGATGTCCTTCGTGGGCATTAGTATGCCTTTACCTATTTTCCCTTAACCTAGAACTGACAAAATATAAAGAATTTAATTTCTTACCTTCATTTAAATACCTGCAATAGCTGAAAATTTGACTTTTGCCTTTAAGTAAGTTCTTCATAAATTTACTCTTTAATAATATTTAAAAGCTTAAAATATAACAAAATAATCTTTATAGCAAAAGCAGAATTATCATGGCATAGTCAATTATAAAATTTTCCAAGAAATTTTATTAGCAAAAGAGTAGAGAGTAAAGCATAGATATTTAGACTACAGACTTTGTTTGATTAACATTTTCTATGGGAAAAGCTGTGGTGTTTTATCTTTAGTTACTATACTTAATTTTATGTTCAGAATTATTCAGAATTACTCTAAACTTAGTTAAGATTGAAAGTTATATGGGGACTGGGCGTGGTGGTGTGCGCTTGTAATCCCAGCACTTGGGAGGCTGAAAACAGGAGGATCACTACAAGTCCGATCTGTGTAGTGAGACCCTGTAGACCTTGTACTAAATACATAAAAAAGAAAGTAATATGACTGAGCATTTCTATTATTCATTTATATGTAGAATTTGTGCATACAATTTAGTAAATAATTCATTATCAAGCTTCACTGTTTTAAATTTCACTAATGAAAAATTTTATGAAATGAATATATCACTTCATGAAATTCATTAACTCTAATTTGCAAATAGCAGCAAGAATAACACCAAATAATTATAATTGTAATGATTTTTCCACTGGCTGTACTGTTTGTAGAAACAACAAACAAAACTCTTTTATTTAAAGTAATTTATCTTAATCAATTAAAAATGAAGCAATAATTGTGTTGATTATAATACATGTTTTAATGGGATGTCTATTATTCTGTGTAGTGTTATCATTAGAGTAGGACTATTTGGTGCAATTTATAAGGATTTATCAATACCAACTGCAAAAGGATAATATCTAGTACATGGCAGTAGTATGTACAGATTGAAATGCGGTGAAAATTTAAGGAGCAGAAAACTGTGAGGTTATGGAGCAGGAATAGATAAGGGAAATGGAAAGAGAGTTGTTAGCAATTTAAGGAGAGAGAAAGATGCCAAGAATGTATTCAGGATGGGGAGAAAGGAAGAGAATAGGCAAGTATATTACAATCCAAAGGAAAGAGTGACTATTGTACCACTGCATTAGGACTATTTTTTAAAAATGAGTTTCATTAAATTGCTTTCCTTTTTGGGTAGACTGTCACCTAAGTTTTACATTCAGGAGTCATGAGAAACCATTGGTTTTTTGTCCATTTCCCCAAAGAGCTACTGATGTTTTCTATGGCACTCAAGTTTTTACTCTTTTTTGAGCTTATTTTTTTATTCAAACAAGAAATGAATATTAATTCCTCTTGCTAATATTTTATCCTGTTCTCTGCTCTTAGTTGAATTTGAAAATAATCATTTGAAATGTTTTCTCTTCCTAAGTCCTGACTATGTTTTCTTCTTCAGCTAGTTTGAGCGGGACTGAATATAGAAATGAAAGGCATTTCTATTAATTTATGGCTAGTATCAAATTGTCATGTGACCATCTAGTGTATTAGTTTAGAAAGTTTAGTGGAATTATTTGTATATAGGTCCTCACGCATTATGTGGCAATATAGTTTTTAATTTCTTATCACACTTTTTCTTAATTAGCCTAACATGTAAGTGTTAGGATATTAGAAAAATTCCTGTGGATCCCTGGAGAATAAAGCCTGAGTGAAGCTGTAATAGTATGAAAAAGCAACGTAAGACATATTGAACTGTAACACTTGAAATGTATTGAATTAAGATATACTGCTTTTTCTTTTCTTGGAGAATTTTTTATACATGGGATTTTTTTTTTTGGTTTTTCATACCTTATCTAATTAAGATATTCATCTTATAGTTGCCACAAAAAAGTAACATAGAAGACTGTGTTTCCCTTTTGCATCTAATATACAAATGAAGAGCAGGACACCACCTTGCTCCTTCCCCTTGTACCTCCAAGAGAGGAAGAAAGGCCGCAGGGCACCTGCTCCTCACATCACGGATCAGAAGGGGCTCAGCTGTAATTTGATGATTCATGCGTAGTATTTTGAAGAATGAGAGTCTTTCTATTTCTTGTTCCTCTTTATTTATAAACAGAAGTATTGACCTAGTATTTGTCCAGAATATTAAAACTGTTTTGCAGTACTAAACTTGTTTGTAAAAATACTATTTATGGTTGTAAAATGAATTTACAGTATATTGCTCCCTCTTTTAAAATTCCTTCCCGGAGCTTTTTTTTCTCTATGGGGTGCCTCAGGAAAGGAGAGTACTTTAAACAGTATTATTTGTACTCCACTGCAGCCAAAATATGATATTTGTTTCTTGTGTTGCTGATATAGCATATCGTAGATATTAAAGTAACGGACATTTCAAAAGATCTAATTAGATCGTTTTTCTTGGCCATTTTCAGACATTCACTTGTACTATTAATTGACTATGTCAGCATATTTCGTATATGAAAAATACTGTTTTATGGACGTAGTCTGATGACTTTGTTCTTTCATAAGTTACCATAACTGTAAAGGTGCTGTTTATTATTATATTAATTTTATATATGAAGCACTTCTGAATATGAATCTTTTAGCAAGAACTGTCAGCATGTTTTCATTTCCTTGCTTTCTCTAGTTTGCAATTGTGTTATCATATTACTAGGTCAGAATTAAATATAGCTGCATTCATACTTACATTTCTTTGCTAAAATAATGGATTCCCTCTTAAAATAGAACTAGCAGAGTGTAACCAGACTAGTAGTCTAAAATTCTTACTGAATGTTTTTGTTAAACCATAAAATTACAATGAATATGTTAAATACTAATGTACACCTGAATATACAAGATAAATATAGGCAATGCATTAAACTTAGCTGCTCCATTATTAAATTAAAATGGGGTTGAAGGTATTTACTTTATTAAATTTTAAGATTGGATTTGGGAATGTGATACATAATGATTTCAAATTCCACTAAATGTAAATTTTGGAAAAGGGAATATTTTTGCCATAGATACATAAAAATTGTCACTTTTGGCCTTTAAAATTGAATGGAAGATATGCATCTGTGATAAAAAAAAAACATGGAAAATGTGGTTGCTGGAATGTCCCAATATTTCAGCACTGTGTTACTACACAATAGAACTTATTTTCTTCCCAATAATTTTCTTCAGGATCCTTAATATGACCACTGTAATAAGTTTGTGGACATTATATATTTTAAGTAACTATTTTAAAATCAAATTATTTGTGCAGTCCACAACTCCAAATTTACTAATACCTCAGTGTCAAGGTCAGTAATCATACATAACAAAACATCAGAAAATGTATTTTTCCTGAAATATGTAGCAACTCTAGTAATATTTTAATAGAAATTATTTATAGGTATAATAGAGATCATTAAATGTTTCCTTTAAAAAAGATATCAAAATAATAACCAGGGTTTTCTTGTAGCAATTAATTTGATGGATCAATCTAGGTATTTATTTTAGCAGGTATTAACTATTCAGATTTTACCACCACTTTATTTGTCAGGAAACAATATTGTCTCAGTTGTACAAATAAGGAAACCTAGGCTCAGAGAAGTCAAACATGTGTGCAGTGCCACTTCGTGCCACGTGTGTAATACATCAGGCGGCAGAGCTGCGGGCCTAAAGGCCAGGCCCCAGAGCATCTGCTCCTTGCCAATGCAGTGCATTTTTAATTCAGTATTTCTATTATAGTATACACAGTTGAGACACTTAAGTTAAAGTGCTTTACAATTTCAACAATATAGATGTATTCATAAATTTCCAAGTTTGGCATTTTAAAATGCCAAATCCATATGGTTCATTAACTTTCTTATTACATAATTTCTTTCCATTTGGGCTCTGCTAAAGCTCACTCTTCTCTTTACCTTTTGTGCATTTTGGGGTCTCCAAGCCTATCCTTATCTTTGCTCGCCCAGTATTTGACTCTGTTCCTCCTTATGACTTCTTATGAAATTTTTGAATTTATTTTCTTTTCTTTGTATTAATGATGTTTGCAGTACATGAAGCTTGCAACCATCAAAGAGACTGGCTAGAAATTATATAATATGGTTCTGTTTTCATTCCCTTCCTTGTTGGTTCCTCCTCCTTTAATTCCCTTATGCCCATATTCATTCTTGTTGATGTTATTATATTAGGTTATGTTAAGGCATCTGTTGTTTATATTCATTGAGGCTATTAGGTTCCCATGAAGAGCTCATCTTCATTCTGCTCCTTTTCAGTTCCCCATCTTCACTCCTCACCTTGTTTCCTTGGATTACTTCCCTATTGCAAAAGATCCAATTTTTTTAAAAAAATTTTTTCCATATCAGGGATCAAACTCAGGACCTTGCACTTGCTAGACAGGCACATGAGAGCCAATCCTTATCCCCTTGTATTCATCCTTATTCTCTTTGTTCGTACTTTGTCTTGCACAAATGAGAGGTACCATATATTATTTAAGCTCGCATATCTGATTTATTTCACTCAACATTATATTATCCAGGTATACACTTTTACCTACAAATGTTTCAAATTTGTCATTGTTTATAGTTGGCTAGTATTCTAACATGTATCACAGTTTCTTTATCCAATCATCTGATGATAGGCAGAAGGCAGTTTCCAGTATTTAACTATTACAAATTATGCTGCTATAAATATTGATATGCATGTGTCCCTATAATAGGAGACCTTATGTTCTTTGGGGAAAGATACCTAGAAGAGAGATAGCTGGGTCATATTTCTGATTTTAGTTCTTTGAGAAATCTCTATACTGATTTCCATAGTTCGTGTTCTAATTTGATTTCCATAAACAATGAAAGAGGATTCCTTATTCAAAATAGCCTCACCAGCATTTGTTATTATTTTATTTCTTCATGATTGCCATTTTTTCAAGAGTAAGAAGAAATCTTAGTATTGCTTTATTTTGCATTTCTCTAATGGCCAGACATGTCCAACCGTTTTTCATATATTTTTTGACCATTTATTTTTTCTCTGTGAAGTATCCATTCATTTCTATTTCCCCTTTCCTAACTGTGCCTTAATTTTAGGCGGTTTAATTTTTTTGAGACATTTACATGTTTACATATTAGTTATTTGTCTGGGGAGTAACTGGTAAAATTTTATCCCACTCTGTAGGTTGTCTTTAACTCCACTATTTCATTCTTTTGCTGTGCAAAGTGTTGATAGATTTTATAACATAATTACAGAAATCATAGGAAAAAATTTCTGAAATAGAAATAATGAAACTGCCTTAGCTAAAACACAGAGAAATACTAATTATTGTTATCTACAATGAAAAATGCCAGCAAAAATGGATTCACAGATAAAGACTGCAGCGATAGTAAAAATAATCTACACGTCTCTGTAATATCTTTCAGTATTAACTACATCAACTCTCCAGTCAAAGACACAGATTGGCAGATTCTTGAAAAAAACAGAATCCACAATTTGTTGTATACAAGAAGCATATCTAATCCAAAATTGTATTCATAGACTCAAAATTAAGGAATAGAAAAATAATAAGTCATGTACCAGGATCCCAAGCAAGGATCAAGTTAGATCTGATTAGAAGAGATAAGAAGGTCATTACACACTAGTAAAGGAGTAAAGTCCAAAAGAGGTGATAACATGCTGAACATTCATGCAGTGAATACTAAAGATACTCTCTTCATAAAAAACAAAATTTGTTAAAATAAAAAGATCAAGTAAACACACAATCAAAATAGGGATTTTAGCACTGCAAATTCACAAATAAATTAACCAAATATATTAAAAAATAACATAATATCAGAGCTGAGCATACACTTGAACATATAGTTAATATATATTTAGAGGTTTCCACACTACAACATAGTATAGTCTTCTTTTCAGCAGTGCATGCTACTTTTTCCAAAATAGATCACATATTCACAAAGCCTGCTTAAATAAATATAAAGGAATTGAATTATCTCATACATCTAGATGTATGTATGATGTATGTATAATTATACATACTATATAACATATAGTATGTATGAGATAATTCAATTATGCAATGAAAATAGAAATTAATAACAGAAAAAAAATTTGGAAAAGGTAAAAGCTCTGGGACAATTAACCACATACTCCTGACTATCAATGTGTCCCAGAAGAAATCAAATAAGAAATTTAAATATCTTGAGAACTTAATGCAAATGACTATGGAACTCACTGAAATATCTGAAACAGGCAAAACAATTGTAAGAGGAAAGTTCACCACAATCAATTCTCACATTTGGAAAACAGAACAATGAATAAGCTTTATGAGAAAACTGAAGAATTTTGAGATTCAACAACAAACCAGCCCCAAATCAAAATTAGAGAGGGAAATTATAGAAATCAGAGGGGAAGATAATAAAATTGAGACCAAAAAAGATAAAAAGAAAGAAAAAATTGATGAGAATTAGAGAGCTGATTCTTTGAGAGCATAAATAAAATGAATAAACCCTTAGCCAGGCTTACCAAATAAAGCAAGAAAATATTTATATCAATTAAATTAGGAATTAAAAATTTGAAATTACAAGACACAGTTGAAATTCAAAAGATAAGTAACTACTTTGAAAAGTTATATTCCAACAAATTAGCAAAATTTGAAAATTTGCTAAGCTAGATTCTCAGCTGCATACAAATTATCAAAAGTAACTCTAGCAGGCATAAATATGATTAATAATCCAACAACAAACAATTAAATTGACACAGGAATAAAGAATCTATGAAATAAAATAAGCCTTGGACCTGATAGATTCACTGCTGAATTCTACAAAGATATCAAGGCTGTTATATCACCAATACTTCTCAAGGCCTTCAAAGGAATTGAAAGACATAGAGTATTCCCAAATTCATTCATAGAAACTACTACCACCTTAATCCTAAACTGAGACAGAGATCCAACCAAAAAGAAAAGAAAAACTACTAACAAACAAAAGCTATAGGCTCTTCTTAATGAACAAATATGCTAAAATCCTCCAAAGATATTAGCAAATAAAATGTAGTACATAATCAAAAAGATCATTTTCCATGACCAAGTAGGTTTCATCCCAAAGTACAATGGTGTTTAACATATATAAATCAATAAATGTTATATGCCATATAAGAAGAAGCAAGATAAAAAATCATATGATTATATCAATAGGTGTTGAAAAGGCTTTTGACAAAGTCCAACACTGGCTCATGATAAACACCTTAAATAAGATGAGTGTAGAAGGACTATTCTTGAATATGACAAAAGGTGTTTATGATAAACCAATATCCAGCATCACACCAAATGGGGAAAAACTAAACACATTTTTCCTAAGATCAGGAACAAGACAAAGATATCTTCTATCACACTTCTATTCAGCACAGTACTTGAAATAGTAGCCAGAGAGATTAGGCAAGAGAAAGAATGAAAAGGGGTACATATAAAAAGTAAATCAAATTACATAGAAGATACAAGAAATTCCACCCAAAACCATCTAGAATTAATAAACAACTTCAGCAATGTATCAGGATTCAAGACAAATATACAAAAATCATCAGTAGTTGTGTATATCAATAATGATTTTGATGAGAAAGAAGTTTTAAAAACAGTACCATTCACAGTAGCTTCAAGAAAAATGAAGTTTTAAATGTTAACCTAACCAAAAAAGTGTAAAACATCTACAAGGAAATCAACATCATTCTGAAAGAAAGAGATAGAAGAGGACACCAGAAAATGGAAATATGGGCCCTGTTCCTGGATAGCCAGAACCAATATTGTCATAATGACCATATTCCCAAAACTGTTGAAAAGTTTCAATGGAGTCCCAATCAAAATACCAACAGCATGCTTTCCAAATGAGAGAAAACAATCCTAAAATTCATATGGAACCAGAGAAGACCAAAATTAGCAAAAGCAATTCTGGGCAGCAAGAGCAAACCAGGAGCACTTTCAATGCTTGATTTCACACCATACTAAAAAGGAATTAAAATGGCATTGTATTGGAGAAAAAACAGTTATGTAGACCAATGAAACAGATTAGAGGATATAGAAACCCCTGCCCCCAGATATACTCAGCTTTGACAAAGGAGCCAAAGGGGAGGACACAATCAATTCAACAAATGGTGCTACAGTGTGTGTGTGTGTGTGTGTGTGTGTGTGTGTGTGTGTGTGGAATAGGCTCATCAAAACTCTCACTGTCTGGAGTTCAGTGTGGCTTTCATTACAGTGTTTGAGGGGAGGTAAACTGCAGGTCACCAAGGCTGCCACAGTGGAGATGGGCAGGCTGCTGCTCAGCGAGGATGGGATGCGGGATCCAGGGCTCACCAAGGCCCTTTCCCTGTCCATGATTCAGCCAGCTTTCTGTGAACATGGGAAAGGCAGGCCACAGCTCAGGAAGTATCTCAAGATGGGGCAGGACTCACTTAGGCCCCGAGGCTGTCTGGGGTCAGCCTGACTTCAATGTTGTTAGGTGGTTTGTGGAGCTCCAGGAGATTCCTGCCACTGTGTGGGGGAGGGGCAGGGCAGGGCTCACTAAAGCAATCCTCATAAAATAACATCACACATCTAGAGAACACATTCATAAAATTCATCTGGAACCCAAAGAGACCTAGAATTGCATAAGCAATCCTGGGTAACAAAGGAAAGGCAGGAGGTCTTACAATCCATGACTTGAAATTATACTACAAAACTACTGTGTTAAGACAAAGGGGCCAAACATGTTCTCTAGAAGAAAGACAGCTTCTTTAATAATAAATGATGTTGGAAAAACTGTCTTTCCACATGCCAAAGACTAAAATTAGCCCCATGTCTATCACCATGCACTAGACTAGTCAAAATGGATTAAAAATTTAAATATTAAAACAGAATCACTGAATCTACTGGAGGAGAAAATAGGTAGAAATCTTGAAGACAGGGGTAGGTAGAGAGTTCATGAAGTAAAACCAAACTTCGTAAGAAGTAATTCAAAGAAAGAACAACTGGTTTCTCATCTTTTTGAAAAGTTTCTGCACAACAGAATAAAAAACAAAACACATGAATTGGTAGAAAATTAGTCAATTGTGTTGCACACAACAGACTTCTATCAATAACATGTAAAGAAATTTTAAAAAAAGAATTAAAAAAAAGATCAGGCCCTTAAAATCAAAGACCCAATCTAAGTTAGACATCTGAGATGAATATACAGTTCTCAGATAAAGTAATACAAATGGCAAATAAATATATGAAAAAATGTTCAACATCATTGGTCATTCAAGAAATGCAAATGAACATGACACTGAGATTCCATCTCACCACAGAAATCATCTTCAACAAGTCAGCTAATAACAAATGCTGGCAGGGCTGTGGGGATAAAGGAACCCTACACTGTGGGTGGGTGTGTAGAGTCGTACAACTACTACGGAAATCACTGTGGAGATTCCTCAAAAAACTAGTGTTGCAGGTCCATTCCACCCACTATTCTTCTTCTGGGTATATTTTGAGAAAAACTGAAAACATTTTACCACAACAATGTACGTGCTCCCATGTCTCTAGCAGCATAATTTCTCAAAGCAGATGCCCATCAAATGAGGAATAGATAAACAAAATGTATTACTTTTACACAATGGAGTGTTAATCAACTATATAAAAAAGATAAATTTGAAGGGCCAGGGGAAGGCATAGGGTCCTGAGTTCAATCCCTGGTACAAAAAAAAAAAAAAAAAAAAAAAAAAAAAAAAAAAAGAAAAGAAAAGAAAAGAAAAGAAAAGATAAATTTGAGGCTTTTATAGGTAAATGGATGCAGCTAAAGACCATGTTAATAAGTGAAATAAATCAGATCCTCTTGTGTAAACATCGTATTGTCCTGCTAGTGTAAGAACAGGAATGAGTACATAACATTGGAAAGGTTCAATAGATACTGTGAAAAAGACAGAGTATCTTCAAAGGAAAGGAACAACTGAGATGAGGAAAAAGATGAAAGAAAGAAGAAAGTAAAATGATATACTTATGTGTATTCTCATGATAGCTTACTTAACTGTACTGCTGATTTCTGCTAGTGTATTGAAAGCAGCAGTTGATACTTAAAAATTATTTTTCTTTTCCTTTTTTTATTTCTTGTAAATGTTTTTTTACTAATTTTGCATGCTTATATCTGGTAATCTGAACAACTAATTTGAAGACAACATCATGCACTATAACAACCATCTTTGAATTCCTATTATTGTTTAGTGAAATTCTTCATGATTTGTAATTTTGTTTTACTATTTTCTTTTATTCTCTTTAAGAAGAAACAAACACAAATGGTACTGAGAAAACTGATTTATCTTTTTGCAGAAGATTGCAACTGGATACATGTTTTACCATATAATAAATTAAAATTAAAATGGAACAAAGTTCTAAACATTAACAGAAACATTAAACCCACTTTAATAGGGCCGGACAAATACCTCAGGGGATTCAAGCACCTGCAAGCAGATGCAGGGGCTGGGTGTTCTGTCCCTGGGCTGACCTTGCCAGCCCCACCCCAGGGCATGCTGAGATGTCAATTGAGACTGGGTGTGGTGGCGCGCGCCTGTAATCCCAGCACTTGGAAGGTTGTAAACAGGAGAATCACTAGGACTCCAATCTATGTAGTGAGACCCTGAGCACCCTGTAGACCCTTCCCTAAAATACAGAAAAAATATATAAATAAATAAACCCACTGAAAGGTAAAATATACAAATAATACTTGAAGACATAGGAGCAGAAAATAATTCTCTCAGTAAAGCCTCAACTGCACAAGAAGCAACAGCAAAGTCAAAACATGAGGCTATCAATCTAGAACACACATTCCTACTCCTTGAGCTCCAATGTTGTCATCTGTCCAGATTTGCATTTTCAACAACTCTTGTGTTACCACCACATAGTGACTTTCAAATACTTTTCTCAGATGTCATTGCCAAATCTCTAATTAGCAGGTAAACATTTCTGTGCGGCTATCCTTTAATCATTTTACTTCAAATAAAATTTCACTTCGTGTTCTATATCAAAGCAGATCCTACTCCTGAGTGTCTTTAACAAGCATATGCTCCTGACTCTGTCTGGGATAATCTGAAATTTAAATAGCTATCCTCCTTTTCATTCACTTTTCCCAGTATCTAGAATTATTAAAAAGTAAATTTTTAAATATTAAAAAGTAAAAAGTATATAAATCTTGAACAAATGAGACCTTATTATTTTCATTACTACGTCATCCATCTGTTAGTATTTCTGTTTTGCTCTTTCTATCAAGCTGGGTATGCAGTGATTGAAATGCTTTTTTTGAGCAAACTAGCCATGAATCTCCCTTCTTTGTCTCAGTGTCCTTACTTTCAAAATGGGGATGATTATAGCACCTAACTAACCAGCTTATCTATGAGGACTGAATAATTAGTTCCCTTACAGTGGTGTACTCAGGGCAGTGCTTACTATCTGGGTTCTTTTTATTTTTTAAAGTTCAACAACCTTCACACTCCTTTACCAGCTTTCTAGATTGACATTCATAGTTTTGAGGGCCATAATTCAAGACCTGCTTTTAATTTACAGAATAGGAACCTACTACCTGTCTTACCAAATTATTTTATCAATTTTGGGAAAATAAAATATCTTGGGCCCACATTCTTCTCACAGTCTTACTTCTCTGTTTTCCTCTTTCTCTAATTTATACTATAATATTCCTGATAGGTAGCTTCCAGTTTTAGAAAAGGGTTAGGTTTTGGGAGCCATAGAATTCAAACCAATTTGTGCTACATTTGATTGATTGATTTGTATTTTGTATTTTAGGGAAGTGTCTACAAGGTGTTCAGGGTCTCAGTACTAGATTGGACTCGTAGTGATTTGCCTGTTTAGAGACTCCCAAGAGCTGGGATTCTAGGTGTGCGCCACCACATCCAGTCTCAGTTGCCATCTCAGTGCGCTTCTCCCACCCCAGGTGCTTTAATCTGCTGAGCTATTTGGTCAGCTCTTCAAGCTACATATGAGATCCTCCAAAATGTATCCATCACCTAATATTTTAGCTTGACATTCTATGGTGTGTGTGTGTGTGTGTGTGTGTGTGTGTGTGTGTGCCTGCTTTGGCTACAGATTGAAATTCTCTAGTCTAAAGTGCTCAACACCAAGTAAGCTTAGCACTCAAATCTCCTATTTTTTAGGTTTTCACTTCACTTTATATTTGTACTTGACTTTATGTTCAATAAAACTTCACTTCTTTGAAGCCAATTTTACTGTATTTTATCTTCCCTAAATAAAGCAAATCCAAAAGGCACACCTGTCTTGTTGGTTCTTCCAGTGCTTACAGCACAGCCTCTCCACTTACTTAGCACTTGCATTGTGTTTAATTATGCTTTCATCCTGCATCAGGATCTTAAGTTTGGCCAGGCAGATG
This sequence comes from Octodon degus, assembly GCF_000260255.1. NCBI lineage: Eukaryota > Metazoa > Chordata > Mammalia > Rodentia > Octodontidae > Octodon > Octodon degus. The sequence continues at coordinate 1,423,101 of NW_004524807.1, forward strand.
TGGTCTTGGAGTCCACACCGATGTTGAGCGCATATTGTGCATAATCTAAATACCATCTCAGAGCTCACTGTAGAGTTGTGAACTGAAGTGTAATGAATACATAATGGAGCGCATGGAGCTATGCACAGGACAAACTTTAGGAACTCTCAGACACTGTGGTCAATAGTACTAGAACCATCTTTCTACAAAACACAAAAGTTCTCAGCTTTCCTTAGTAGTCTTTTTCAATTCATTAGATATATACACTGAAGGCAGTAAATTGTCATTGTGGAAAGAACAAACTGTGAATGACCATGTAATATAAACAAGTGAAAATCATGCAGTACTTTTCTTCTGTGACTAACTTATTTCATTTAGCATAATATCCTTAAATTTATCCATGTTGTAGAATATTGCATGCTTTCTCTTTTTTAAAGCTGAATGATGTTCTATTGTATGTTTACACCATATTTTACTTATTGTTGATAGGTTTATGTATCTTGACTATTATGGATGCAATAAATAGGGAAATGCTAATCTCTCTGAGATACGAATTTCACCTGTTAGACATGCATATCTAGACATAGGACTGCCGAATCATTAGTAGTTCTATTATAATTAAAGATTTCCACATTACCTGCCTTATTTTGCATTCCCAACAATGGAGAATAATATACCAGACATTTACTATATTTTATTATAGCTGTCCAAAAAGGTTTTGAGGTAGTATGTATTAGTTACTCTTTTCTCGTTGCTGGGACAAATACCCAGCACTCAAAATGAGGGAAGGAAAGGTTTATTTAGCTTATAGTTACTGGAGGTTTCAAGACACTGGAGGAGTGACTGGGGTGCTGCCGTGTCCAAGATGACCCTCTCCATATCTCTGAGAAAGCACGGGCTAGCCAGTATAACGGCTCAAGCCTCTGCGGCCCCGCCCCTCGGGCCCCGCCCTGGTCCTCTGGCCTCTCCCCTCAAGCCACTCGTTCCTCTAGCCATGTCTGCCCCATAACTTATATGAGGTTTTGGGGGAACAACTAGACAAAAATCGTTACATGGTATACTAAGTGGTTTTGAACTTAATTCATGTAGCATACATAATATTGAGCATTTGTTCATATATCTGTCAGTCATTTTTATGCTTTATTTGGAGATTCATCCATTTGAGCCCTTAGCTGCTAAAATAGATGTGCTAATGAGCTTTAGGATATCCTGATTAATTTTGGACTATATCCAGTGTATAGTTGCAAATATTTTCTCTCTTTCAATAGTTGACTGTTCATTTTGATGACTATTTTCTACACTTCCCCTAATATTTTTAGTCTTGTAAATCACTTATCTCTCTTTTAATTGTCATTGCTTTTTGGGTCGTATGCATGAAATCACTACCAAGATTATTCCATGGAGGAGAAATTATTCTTTCCTGTTTTCTTCTACAAGTTCTGTAGCTTCAGTTTTTATGCTCAGGTCTTTAATCCATTTTTAGTTGACATGTGTGTCTGTATAAAATGAGGATCCAATTTCATTTTCTTTTTAGTGAATTTCAAGTTTTCACAGCAGCATTTGGTGAAGAAATTTTTCTTTGCCACTGTTTTTTCTTGATATCTTTGTTAGATACCATTTGGCCCTTATGAGTGCATTTACTTCTGGGATTTGTATTCTGTTCTACAGTCAATGTCTTGCTTGATATAGTACAATACCTTTTAAATTACTGTGACTTCATAGTGTATTTTGAAATTAGAAAGTATGATGCCTCTTTGTTCTTTGTCAAAATTATTTGCAGTATTTAAGTGTCCTTTGTGGTTCCCTATAAGATCTATGAAACTATTTCTGTAATGACATACCATTAAAACTTTGATAAGAATTGGTTTGAGTTTGTAAATTACCATGGGTGTAGGGATATTTTAATAATACTGTCCTTGAATGCATGAGTGCCTGTTAGTGATGGCAGACTTTTTAGAAAGTTCTTAATGACACACATAGCACTTTTGGCACATGTGCTGTAGTCTCACCACCACTGAATAGTTCTTTCTATTTGGGGTTCATCTTTATTTCATCAGTGTTTTGGAATATTCAGTATAGAAATCTTTCAATTTCTTCATTAACTGGATCACCTGTTCTTTTTTTGAAATTTTATAGAAGTACATGAGTTTAAAGCCAAAAGCCTTGCTTTGTCAAATATATAAGGAACAGTGATTTTATTTCTCTGCTTCTAACAGTTGAAATGCCTGGTCTCCTTTTTGTAGGGTGCCAACGCTCTTGTCACATACACGATCATTAGTGGAGCAGATGACAGTTTTCGAATTGACCCTGAATCTGGAGATCTGATAGCAACCAAGCGGTTGGACAGGGAACGCCGCTCCAAATACTCATTGCTGGTTCGTGCCGATGACGGTCTGCAGTCCTCAGACATGCGAATCAATATAACTGTCAGTGATGTGAATGACCACACACCCAAATTCTCCAGGCCTGTGTACTCCTTTGACATCCCAGAAGACACGGCTCCCGGTAGGCACCATGCTGTCACATGGCTCTTGCAAGAATCATTTTTGATTGCAATTATGTACAAAGTTTTGACTGTTCTTAATTAGTGAGTAGTGTTTGCCACATGCTAGTAGTTATAAAGTACATGTGCTATATTTTTGAATCTTTTAATTAACTTCTGTGGTATGGTTTCAAAGCAAATTGCAAGTATTTTAAGAACAAATGAGGTTAGTTGTTATCTGATGACTAATTATAGATATTTTTGTCTCTGAAAGTATTGTGACATGGGTTGTTAATTTTTCTGGCAGCCACGGATTTGGCATTCTTTTTTTAATTTTAAAAATATTTAGTGGAATTGTATTTCTGTGTATCGAAGAGCAAGAACAAAGTACATGAAAAAGCTGTGATCATTGATTCTGACATTGAAAGCTGTGTGACCGTTGGCAAGTTAATTACTTTTTCTTAGCTTCAATTCCTTCTGTGAAATGAAAACAAGGATTCCTGCTATAATTAGAGTAAAGGTTAACTTAAAAAGCATTTGTGTGTTTGGTAGTATGAGGCCTGGAGTTCAACAGGTGCTCAAAAACATCATTTGAGTGTGAATCTTTAATTGTAATCTTTTATCTTTGACTACAGTGCATGTGGTGATTGTGGAGTTTCAGTACTCAATGCCCATATATCTCATACTTGTGTATATTCCATTTCCATTAGTAGAAATTCTTAACTAAAAGTTAAATTTAATGAATAGAATGATTTGTTCTGATGGTGTTTGTAAATACGATATCAAGTCCGCATCTTGTACAGCAATTAACCACTAAGAAGAATGTATGCAGTGTGTTAAAAAAAAAACAGTTGTAGGGAATAAAATTGGGATGTAAATGTACCAACTCCACCCAGAAATATAAACATTATGCACTGTCAACATGTACTCATAAAAAAACAATAAATTTTGTTTAAAATATAATTTAAAAAATAAAAAAAATAAAAAATAAAAGTTAAATTTTATTCTGAATTATATTTGGAATGAATTTGCCTAATAAAGTATTTGTTTTGGAGATTTTACTTGAAAAGAGTTTAATGCTTATAGAAGACTACTTTTGAGAGGTTTTCCTCATGTCCTTCCTGAAATCTATCACATTTGTTTCTGGCTTTAATTATTGCAGTGAGCACATGAGCCCAGTAAGTCCAGAACATGGACTTACATTCTTGCAATGCCCAGTTCCTGTCAGTAGCAATGGTTTATAATACATACTCACTAAATTCATAAATAAATTTTAAAGCAGTAGTGTTAGGTGGAAAAATATCAGAAGAAAGATGAATTCCCCAGAACAGTCACATTATAACTTTAGATCCACTATGTATGTAAATATATGTGTTTTATTGATCTGTGGGATTAATGATATCAGTTTCGTACATAGAAATCTGGTGAATATTATAGGCGTTAATATTCTGTATGAATGGTTTGTTTGCTAGCACTATATGTGTTTCACTAGTACCTATTATTCCATGAATTTTAGACTATGTGCTCTGTTCAACAGGTTCTTTGGTAGCAGCCATCTTAGCTACAGACGACGATTCTGGTGTGAATGGAGAAATCACATATAAAGTGAACGAAGATGATGAAGATGGCATATTTTTCCTGAATCCAGTTACTGGAGTCTTTAATTTGACTCGAGTATTAGATTATGAAGTCCAGCAATATTATATCCTCACTGTTCGAGCTGAAGATGGTGGAGGACAATTTGCTACCATCAGAGTTTATTTCAACATACTGGATGTAAACGATAATCCACCTGTTTTCAGCTTGAACTCATATAGCACCTCTTTAATGGAAAATCTACCTCTAGGGTCTACTGTTCTTGTGTTTAATGTCACTGATGCAGATGATGGTATGTAATTCATTCAGCATACTTTTAAAAGTTCCTTAAAATATCTATATTATATTTATATGAAATATTTACATTTGCTCTTTTTTTGTCCAGCTGTTACAAAAGTTTATTTTATGAATACATGTCTAAGGTTGAGAAATAGAATGTAATTAGTAAGAATCAAAGTAAGAGATAATCAGTTAAATTATAACAGACAAGCATTTTATCATTTAAAAATTATCTTTTTGTTTTGCTTAAATGTGGTGGTGGTGTTGCACTTTAGTAATGTGAAAGTTAAAAGATAACATTTTGATCTTTTTAACATAATTAAACCAGTAAGGTTACATATAATATTTTAACTTGAGAGGAGTAAAACTTGAAAGCAAAAGGAAATATACCCTAAAGAGAAATGTTTAAGAGTCTATAAATAAATTTCATACTCTAGGACCAAAATTCCTGGCAATATTTTAGCAAACTTTAATGCTTTGACTCTCACAAGAGAGCCTCAGATTTCTTTAACTTATGCTATGTAAGGCAGCCAAGACTTTGCATTAAATCTATCTTTATATAGTAAAAGAATTGTATTTGTATTTATTGGAAAAACATCTGGCAAATTTTCTTTTAAAAGCTCTGCTTCTTATTCTTTCTTCCTACTCTCCTTTTGTAAATACAGGTGTCAGATAATACAACATTACAGATAACATTGAACAGATCATTAGAGTTTAACCCAGTTGTTTGGCGAGTTCATATTCCTTGTTTTCCTTGTCATTAGATGCAGTAGAGAAAAAAACCCACAGTCCTTTGGAGAGGAAGTAGATGTCTAGCTGAAGCAAATGCTTTGGGACATAGGCATATTAACTTTAATTTAGAAGTCCCTGACTCTTGCTGGCATGGATGACTTGTGTAACATCAGAATACTATTCTAGGTCAGCAGCATTCATTCTGTTCTACACTTAGTTCCCTTCCAGGGATGTCTAGAAATGTCACTTAGAAAGACATAAAGAAATCATGGGATTTTGAGTGTAAATTGCACTCAATAGAATTAGAAATGCTTTGCTTGTAACTTATGAGTTAGCACATTTTGAAGTTTCCTTTCCTTACCTGTTATGATTAGACTTGGGACTGCATTGAAAACACATGTAGTTTTAACACCACTGTTGTGATTGCTGTGATGCTAGCTTCTCCTAGTCGCAATTACTCTGTGCACAATCGAGCTGGTTACTCTTTTTACCAGTTTTAGTTTACCCAGAGCATGAATCCTTGCGATACCTTTTATAGGTTCTTACATTATTGTTTCTATGCCTTTGTCCAACTTCTCACTGGCAGAGAATTTTTCACTTTGTATCTCTGTGATTTATTTGAAATATGTTAGAGAAAGTCCATTGTTTCATAGATTTGTGTGCTATTGTAAAAGAGAAAGTCATTTAACCTTATAACTGAAAAGGTAGGGGAGCTTGGAAATATTACATGTACATGGAGTCAGAGATATACGGTAACTATTGACTCTAAAAACCATTTTTCTTTTAATTGTGTTGGGTAAAAGCTTCAAGCTAAATTTACCCATTGTTTTATTCTGAATGCTTTTATCAATGTAATTTCCTGCACCTTGACCTATTCTTTCTGAAGCTCAAGGAGAATGATAAAGTAAGCTTGTTTGTTAAAATTTCCAACTTGTTTATACTAAATAGCTCCATAGATAATTCACGGTACTTTTGTAGACATTTATAAATTAGTAAATTAATTTTCATCCCTGATCAAAACTTTCCAAATGAAGCAATAATGTCATCTTCTTAGATGAAGAAATTTCATATGAAAACTTAACATTTTCTTTTAGCTGTATGTAGACTGTTTCAGAACTTAAACTTTTTAGCATGTTAGGTTAAACAATAATTTCATAAGAGGGCCGGCCAAATAGCTCAGTGAATTAAAGCACCTGCAAGCAGGTGCAGGGGCCAGGAGTTCAATACCTGGGCCTGCTGTGCTGGCACCCCCCACCCCCCAGCCAGGGTGCACTGAGATGGCAATTGAGACTGGGCGTAGTGGTGGCGTGCACCTGTAATCCCAGCTCTTGGGAGGCTGTAAACAGGCAGATCAGTAAGAGTCCGATCTAGTAGTGAGACCCTGAACACCCTTTGACCCTTCCCTCACATACAAAATAATAATAATAATAATAATAATAATAAATAATAATTTCATAAGAATAAAACAAATCTTTCAGTTTTCTGGAAGTAGATAATAGCTATATGAATCTCAAAACTTCTATGTTTAAAATTAAATTGAAACATCATGAAAATATTCTTCTTTGATAATCATCTAATTATTCTGGAAAGCATACACATTTTAAATTATTGGTAGTCAAATGAGGATGTCATTATCATAATATAATTGTAATCTGTTCTGAATAATTATACTCACATCTGCCTCATATCAAACGCAGACGATTTGAATAATGAATGAGTCCTAAATTCCAGGGTGTTGGTAGCCTTGTTGAAACGGCTACATGCAGATGAATGTTGTCTGACATGTTTCTATGGATGCAGCTACATGAGGCTAAAGCTATTAGATCTTTACCAAAGTCATGACAATATTTACAGATTTTGTATTCAGTAAATCCACTTGTTTTTAATAGAGCTGTACATGAATATATTTTATTCATATTTTCATATACTTATATTCTGTTATGTGATATGCTCCTTGAATGAAATTATCAATGAGATACATGCACATCCAAAAATATAAATAATAAGCTGCAAAGAACAGTCAAGGAACTAAATTAATTTCAGAAAATTGAACACAAATGCTTGAAAATGTGAACTGCTTTCAGTTTAAGGATCTGATGAGCTATAAAAGCCCACTGAAGTTAGATTTAAACACCCAATAGATTTTTTTTAAAATAATGTATTTACTGTCTGATGATTCAGATATTTCATGCAAAGAGCAGAGGAAGAAAAATGATCCCAGTATTGTGTTTTTTGGGATGCTACAAATGTTGAGAGTTAATTTTATTTTGATATGTCTGTGTATTTTTTCAAGATGTAAGACATATGCCCAGGTCACTTATTAAACTAGTTGAGAATGAAAAGTCATTGTCTGCAAAGTAAAATAGATGTATTAGCTTTGAGGAACTTATGATTTATGTTCCTGATATGAGAGCTGTTTATTAGTATTGGGATATTTGAGGCAGCAATACTTAATTTTTAATGTTAGTTTTCTCAAAGATAAAAATCATTATCTGAAGTATTTTTTAAAATTTTGTTACTAATGTATTTGTTACTGTAAATTGAAAACAAAACCAAGTTTTTCTTTTTCATTTTTCTTGTTAAAATTTCATGTTTATTGCTGTGCCCACCAACACATTCCAATAATCCTTTTCCTTTTATAAAAGGAGCCCTTCTACTGCTGACAGGAAAGCTATAAAACCTTGGTATCATGTTCTTTTTGCCTCTGCAATTTAGTTGTTTACTCAAGGAAGTAGTAAACATGGTGAACTAGAATGTACAGACTCTTGGGTTAGTAAATCGCATTTGAGGTGATTTATGTGCCTACCACTTCATTGCCATATGACATTTTGTCAGTATTTATAGTTGCTTTTAATCATGAATAAGAAAATTTCATACGTCTTCGCAGAACTAAAGGTATCTCTGCTTGTTAGCATTATTGTTATTCAGGTATTTTCATTACTGAGTTTTTAATAAAAATCATGCCTGACTTTGAGCCTCAAAGGAATAAAGATTCAATATGTTGGCTGGATTCTGTTGTAGAAAATATTCTTAGGAAGTAATAAAATGTATTTTGCATATAAAACTTCCACCCGCACACGTGTATTTGAGAACTCTCTCTTTGTCTTTCTCCTCTCTCTGTCTCTGTCTCAGTCTCTGTGTGTCTCTCTGTCTCTGTCTCCATCTCCCTCCCCCTCCCCTTCTTCTCCTCCACCTCCCTCTCTCCTTCCCTTGAACTTTTTATCCTCCTCCAACCTGTGGAATTTTAGGACACAGAGGTGAAATAGATAGCTAACCTTGCACTATCCAGATCTTAAAAAATTCTCCTTCTCTCCTGCTAATAAATTGACCTGTGGTTTTCACTAGCACTATTTATTTAAAATAAGGCTCTTACGTATTTTGAACTTTACAACTTCTGCTTTGTTCGCTTATGTGTAGTTGTAGGTAAACTATAACAATTAAAAGTCACAATTCATGAGACAAACTACCTTTATTAAAGTCTATATACACCATTGTTTATACAAATTTGGAGTTACTAAATCACTGCCCCAAAGCTGTCTTCATAAATATTTTCCCTTGAAATCAGCATACAAGCAAAGGTCATTAGAAAACATCATATCACATGAAAAGAACTGTTGCAGTATTATTATAAAAATAGTTGCTTGATGATAAAACAATAATTTGCATTATTCAAGTGGTCTGTAAGGAACTGAATGAGAATCAAGCAAAAGCAAAATCTTTTCATAGAAACAATTATTCACTGAGTTCAGAGAAAGACTGACTTAATACGAAACAAGAAAGAACATAGAAATTGTTTTGGACTCCTCCACATAGACTGGGCATCATTGCTAATAGGTGTAAATCTGAAACCTAAACATTTGAAATAAACTTCAGAAATATAGGATCTGTTTGTAAGCAATTCAAGTTCCTCAGTAGGTATTCCTGAGTCCCAGGGTATAAAGTCTTTACAAAGGATGGACTGTACAGATGCACAATGTGTTTCTTATCATTGTAGTTTTATTTTCCAACATCTTTAAGATAAATTATAAAATTGTATATATCATTGTGGATTAGTCAAGAAAATACTATTTTGAAGCAGAAAATCTGATTTTTTTTTCTTTTCACTGCCTGTTAATTATTTTAAAATTAGTTACTAAAGCAGTAGTCTGATGTATTCTTAACATCACATTTGTCACAAAAGCTCTACAGTTATTACCTAAAGAGAAGAAAAAAATTAAAAATAAAAAAATAAAATGAAAACTTATATTTTTAAAAGAATGACACATATGTGTAGAAAAGAAAGATAATGTAAGTATAGCTCATTTAAAGTTTGAGCATTTATATTTGAAAACTTAACATATAATTTACTATTAATAATTCCTTTTAATAATACTTTGTAATACCACTATATATATAATTGAGAGAGTGAGAGAGTGCTAGTTTCTCAAAGGCCATTTCCTGGCCAGTTGCTTAATAGGAATTAAAAAGTATTTATTGGTTCTGACAAGAAATGTAAAAGTAGACTTAAAGCATCCATGACTAATGCCATACATCAGAACATTTTATTACTCTTTTCTGAAAATTGATGTTGGGCTCAGTAAATTACTAAAGTTGTAAATGCTGGACCAATAGTACAGAATGAGGCACTGTTGGTGTGGGGCCTTGGGGAATTATGCAATAGAAACAAAGAAATATATAGAAAAATCTGTCCTTTGGAATAGTATTCTCCTCATTGCTGTAATTTAACATTTCACCATTCTTATAAACAGCAGTTCATACATCAGTTGTTCCCCCAATTGTAAACTTCCTCTCAGATAAAAGCTTAATAGGAAAAGAGTTATTTCTGTGTATTATTTGCTAAAATATTATAGCTAAATCATTCATAAACTCTTTTGGGGTGAAAAAAACATGTCAGACATACAATATTTTCCAGAATTGTTGGTGTGGTTCAGTCTGCAATCAGCAAGTTTACCGTTTCCTTTTCTTTAATTGCAGGCATCAATTCCCAGTTGGATTACAGCATTGCTTCAGGCGACAGCCTGGCACAGTTTGGAGTAGACAAGAATGGTGTGCTCAAAGTGCTGAAAGCGTTGGATAGGGAAAGTCAGTCCTTTTACAACCTGGTCGTTCAGGTGCATGATCTGCCCCAACTTCCGGCCTCCAGATTCACAAGCACAGCTCAAGTGTCCATTATTTTGTTGGATGTCAATGACAACCCCCCAACCTTCTTTTCCCCTAAGTTGACATACATTCCAGAAAACACACCTATTGATACTGTTGTGTTCAAGGCTCAAGCCTCGGACCCGGATAGCGGCCCAAATAGCTATATTGAGTACACCCTGCTGAACCCTCTTGGAAACAAGTTTAGCATCGGCACTATCGATGGTGAAGTGAGGCTCACTGGGGAGCTGGATAGAGAAGAAGCTTCCAACTACACTCTGACGGTAGTGGCGACTGACAAAGGCCAACCGTCTCTCTCCTCCTCTACAGAGGTTGTGGTTATGGTGTTGGACATAAACGACAACAACCCCGTTTTCACACAGGCTTTGTATAAAGTGGAGATTAACGAAGACACACTGACAGGAACAGACATCCTGCAAGTGTTTGCAGTGGATGGCGATGAAGGCACGAATGGGCAGGTTCGCTATGGCATCGTGGATGGCAACACTAACCAGGAATTTCGGATCGATTCCGTCACCGGGGCCATCACCGTGGCTAAGCCTTTGGACAGAGAGAAGACCACCTCTTACCTTTTAACTGTTCAGGCCACAGATCGGGGCAGCACTCCTAGGACTGATACCTCCACTGTCAGCATTGTTTTACTGGACATTAATGACTTTGTTCCCATCTTTGAGCTCTCTCCATACTATGTAAATGTCCCTGAGAATTTAGAGATGCTTCCCAAAACAATTCTTCAGGTCAGTATATTTAAAAATAAGAAATACTGTGTCCACATGAGATAGATAACAGGCCACTCTTTTGTTCCTTCAAATCCTCACCTTTTTTCATCATGAATGTTTGTTTGCAGGCTGGGGATATACCTCAGAGTCATGAGCGCCTGCCTGGTGAGCGAAAGATCTTAAATTTGATCCCTGGTGGGGAAAAGTTCGGTTGCAGATAGAGGAAATTTTGAAAAGCTTATGAACAATACTAGTCTGTATTGCCTTGATCATAGATTAAAATATTTATGTTCTTTTGTATTAAAATATTTATTTATGTTTCTTTGTGTATATTGATGTAGTGTTTAAAAATTTATGCATTTTGGATTTTTTTTAACTATGAGAACAATATCTGCAAATAATGGTACTATAAAACAATGTCAGTCTGAAAATTGTGTTACAGGTATTGTTTTTTATGCCCTCTTCATATATTCACCCCACTAGGTAAAAATGCTATTAAGTACTTTTGTGAAGATATTTAAAACTGGTATGCTCTAGTTTCGTGCATTCTTTAACCCAAAGATATGTGCCTTGCTATTGTTTATCAGTTTTATTTTTCACTTGAAGCTTGAAGCTATCTTTGCCATGCTTTATTGTGGCTAAGCCTCACTGTATTTATTGGATGCTTCTTCTCTCCTGTTGGGCACGATGTCAGGGTCACTCACATTCATGCCGTTACCTGTTCTCTTCCCCAGGTGGTAGCAAGAGATGACGACCAAGGTTCTAATAGCAAACTCGCCTACGTGCTCCTCGGTGGTCAGGAAGACCAGGCTTTCACTCTCTCAGCCAGCGGAGAACTCAGAGTGACACAGAGTCTGGACCGGGAGACAAAGGAGCATTTTGTTTTGGTGATAACAGCTACAGATTCAGGTAAGTCCAGTTCAGCTCTATTTATTCAACTACAAGGAATTTCTTTATGAATAAATGAAATTATTTTTAATTATTACATTAAATATTTACTGAACTATATTAATGCTTGAAATTCTGACTGTAGGCATGTAATTAAAAGAACATAAATTGCATTGTGAAATATATGGGAAAGTGATCTTAAGCACATCACGAGCAAATCTTTATTTCTGTGATGCACAATGAATCTTTGCCCCATAAGTGATGCAATTACTTATGAGTATGAGCTTCTGCTCTACCATCTGAGTCAGTAAACATTTAAAACATTTAAATGTATCTACTTGGTCATGGCATAAGAAATGGAGCCCACAAATCCTCTTCATTAACCCTGTAAATCCAACAGCATTGAAACAGTAGGCCTTTGGTGGGTTCCAGAGAGTACTATTAAGAATGTGGTTCTCACTGAATTTTCAGTATGCTAAACTGCCATGGAATTAAGGACTAGCAATCCACTTTAACCTTTGGTTCTTTGGAAATAATATTGTACAAAACTGTAGCAGGTCACAATAAAACAATAATTTTTACAAAAGGAATATTACTGCTTACACTATTTTGTTTTGAATACATAGACTATATTCATAAATAATAAATATTACTAATTCAAAATTATAAGCATTAAATATTTGTTAATGAACATTCATGACTTCAATAATGTAGACATTGCATAAACACTTGTTGAATAAATGGCTGAATGAATCACTGATTGTCCAAAGGATTAAATAATTATGGAATATTTTATGCAACATCTATTTATGAAAACTAATGCCACACTCAGGATTTACATACTAAATAATTAAGTAATTTAATTATGTTGATGTATGATTAAATTATGTGAATGTAGCTAAAAATTATTTGTGGAAAAGTTCTTGCAAAAGATAGTTTTGTGGGCCTGTGAGAAAGCTCAACAGTCTAAGAGCCTGCTTAGGCAAGCATGGGGATGGGGATTCCATCTCCAGTACTGCATGCCTCATGGACCCCGCCCCCAGGCACGCTGAGCTGGTGATTAAATTAGGGCATGGTGTCACATGCCTGTAATCCCAGTGCTGGGGAAGCTAAAAACAGGAGGATCACTAAAGTCCCAGCTGTGTAGTGAGACCCTGTACCAAATACACACATACAGAAAAAGACAGTTTTGTCGGACCTCAAATTACATAGTACTTACTTTGTGTGTGTGTATGCTAGTGTATATAATATGTATAGAGAAAAAAGTATAGATATTTCTATGGCACAACATTCAAAGATTTGAAATGAATTATATTTATTCTTGTTGAATTGTTTTTTACTAACTAATTTTTGTAGTCATTTTAAATGGATACAATGCATTTTTTATGGCACTAGCTCTTAAAAAAGGAGCCAAAGATTTTGAGATGCAAAGCCATGTAAGAAATACAATATTTACTCCAATGACAATACCACTGATTTTTAAATCAGCTTTTCTCCTTTTATTTATATACTGTATATACACATGTATTTAATCCATCAAAAACAACTTTTTATTATATTTATTATTTTATTTAAAAAAATTTTTCCCATAATTTTATTGATAAACAAATAGCAATGAGACAGTTTCAAATCAAATTGGTAGGACAGTTTCAGTAATTCACACATTACATACATTCCTCCCAGTGGTTAATTGCTGTACAAGATGCGGACTTGATATCCTATTTACAAACACCATTAGAACAAATCCCTCTATTCATTAAGAGAATGTAACTGTATATCTATCCAAACCACTTTGAATACACAGATACAAAATGAACATGCATCTGTTGTCTTAAACTCATAGAATTTTATCAATTCTGCAAATCAAAGAATTAAGTAAATCTTGTCCCAAGGTGCAAATCTCAATGATAATTTCTCTTTTTTAGTTACCTCTGAAAGGGACTGATAGTGATTTTACAATTACTGGTGCAAACATTTTCAATGAGAAGTCTGAAAATCACTTTTCATGGGTTATTCTTAAACAGCCAGCAGTTGTGAGGAAAGACTCCTTCTGAAAGTATTAACACGTGTATGGGATCTCAATTCTGTGTTGAGATATACTTTGCATATTTTTGATACCATGAATAATCACATCTTCAGGAAAATGTGAAAGTTTTAGACATGGCACTTAGAAGTTCACTCCCGTTCTCTGAGAGTGAAGTTTCTGACGTAGGACTCATTCACTGCTATGATTTAACAGTCAAAACTGGTGGCTGACATGAGGAAATTCAGAAGAATGTGGTGTCTTTGGATCACAGATGCCACATTCTCAGATTTGTAGTGCTGCAAGGACCAGGAAAATGTCAACATGTTCTAAAGAAAAACTGTGACAGTTTTATTCCTTATCTCACAAATCATTTATTCTTGCTCTTTTCAAACTCTTATCTGTGGCAGCGCAAAGATAAGTCAATGTCTGCGATATGGCAGGAATTGAAGCAGCAGCTTTCTGATCAGGCAAACCTCTAAATCTTTGATTTTCTTTCCTTTTTTTGGGAGGGGGACCTTAGCATTCCAACTATCATTATATTTTTATTTAAGACTGCATTGTCTATAGAGTAGCCCATCCGGAAGCTCTTTAACTGCTGTCAACTGCTCACAGTAGGTTACATTCATTGTACCACGTGTAAGTAAGCTGAATTGCTAAATAACAAAGCCAGGACAGAATACAGTAATTTTAGCTCATTTTTTTTCCCTGTAGGATTAAATGGCTGAACAGACTACAACTGAATTGAAGAGAGTGGTGTTTGTTTTTTCTTAACTGTAACTGAAAGTATGACTATTCTGTCTTTACTCTGTATTATGTGTAGGGATTTCTTTTAGGAATATGAAAGAGAATGTCTGAGGTAGCTACAGCATCTTTCTGGTACAGGAATGCAAATATCGCTGCCTGTTTCTCGTAAGATAGAAAGTGACTCAAAAATAGTTAAGGACGTGCACATTGTTAGGCATTCTATTTTGAAGTAGCCTGTTCTATTATATTTATTCTTACTGTTTATTCACATGCCATAAATAGATATCTTTTTTTCTTTTTTTGTGGAACCGGGGATTGAACGCAGGCCCTTGCACTTGCCAGGAAAGCACTTATTCTATTGAGCCATCTCCCCAGCCCCCATAAATAGATATCTTAAATGTAATAGTAACAGGAAATTATCAGGAAAAGCAAAATAGCATACTTTTAAGAGTGTCCATTTAAAAAATGAAAATATATGTTAGAATGTAAATATATAAGCATTCTAGATAAACTGAGGATCAAAATTACTTCTTCTCTGTTCTAGTTACATGACCTTAGACAAGTTACCTGTACTTTATATCTTTGAGAGAAAACATTAATGTCTGCTTAAAAGTATATTGTAGGGCTGAGGAGATAACTCAGTAGAATAAGCGCTTGCCTGGTAAGCACAAGGGCCTGAGTTCATTCCCCTGTTCCGCAAAAATAAATAAATAAATAAATAAATAAATAAATAAATAAATAAATAAATAAAAGTTATTGCATAACATAGGTATGAGAATGGCTTATTTAGCTGTTTAAAATAAAAACTTCTTAGTAACTGTTTACCTCTTCACCCTCCACAAATTGTTCTCTCTGTGTCATTACATAATTTCTGGAGATGAATGCTCTTTTTCTTCATCCTCTTAACTCATTAAGATCATTAACTAGTGGAGTGCACCACAAAAATGTCCAAAAGTTTCCTGAATTTATCCGCTTTTCCTTATCTTCATTATTCTCATCATCGTCTAAGCCATGAGAGCCACTGCCTCTCTTGTCTCCTACACACTGCCTTCCCAATAATTAGCAACTCACAAACTTTCACAGCGATAAATTAGGTAATCATATCCTATTTTTTTCTTAAAAGTTCTCCAGTTGTTTCCATGATTACAGCCTAACTTTTAACCACTGTCTTCGTGAAACCAAATGACTACCTGATTTTTTTTTCTTTTTCTTTTCTTTCTTTTTTTTTTTCTTTTCAAAGTTTTATTGATAAACATATAGCAATGAGACAGTTTCAAATCAAATCGACTACCTGATTTCTTACTCTGCCATGTGCTGTGGCCTTAACCGCTAGCAAACATGGTACATTAGCCCAGCTCAGCTCAGCCTCTGTCTCCTGACAATTTTGAATTAGGAAGTTCTGTCATTAGCTTGAAATCAACCAACATGAAAATATTTACATGGAAGGAAGCAAATCAAGGTGGCTTTCCTCTTGAGAGAAACTGATAAAAAGTGTGCACTGCGAATGCTCGATAGTTGGGCTTCCTTAGCAATGGCAACTTTTTCACCTGCTTTGGCCCCTTGTACTTGTAGATCTCTACCTAGAGTGCTCTGTACTACAGCCAGGCATTTGATTTAATTGATTTGGAGGGAAGGAGCATTCATGTCTGCATCATTATGTCATCCAGTCTAGGTAGCATTTCACCTTCATGAAGAAAATTTGATTGATCATCAATTTAATGTCCCTCTTTTCCCTCTACTCAGTGTGTGTGTGTGTGTGTGTGTGTGTGTGTGTGTGTGTGGTTTACCTGATTTATCTTGAGCAGCCTTAATTTTGAATTTTAAGTCCTATTTAGAACTGAATTAGGACTGGGGAGATGGCTCAGTAGAATAAGCGCTTCCCTGGCAAGCTCAAGGGCCTGAGTTCAATCCCTGGTTTCACAAAAATAAATAAATAAATAAATAAATAAATAAATAAATAAATAAATAAAACTGAATCACAAGAAACACTCAGAATAGTACCTGTGATAACATAGGCACAAAATAACTTTTGTTGAATGAATTAGTGAATGATTTAAATAAGTGAAAATAATGAGAATTTATTATCAATCACCATCTATTTTAATATGCAATGCTATTCATACTTATTTAACACAATTAGAATTTATTTTATTGCTATAGATTTATCAGTTGCAGATTTTGTAAAGGGCCTTCCAAGAGGAAAAGTGCAAATATTTTTAAGTTCATGGATGACATTCCAAAGGGGTTTGTTGCATTGGTTGTGGTCATTTAAACTGACCTCTGCCTTGAAAAGCAGCACAAGTGTTTGAGGCTGAATGGTGTTTAGTGTGAAGTGATGAATTGCAGTCATATGTAAGGACCACTGAAGCATTTTATGGCTTTCATTCAGTTTTAAATGCTTGAAATACTGCTTGAGCTATATTTTTATGACTCTCTTCTCAACCTTCTGGCTCTTATTCAATTCTGTTATCTATAAGATATTTCCAGACAGGTCTTGTTGCCACTCTGAACTTGGCTATTTATTTTCTTAGTTTAATATACTAATTCAAAGTATCCCTAGATAGAAACTATAGGTTTTTCAAAAGTTTTACCATTTGGCAATGACTTTACACAAAGGTTTCCAAAGAAGCAAAGTATCAACCTTCCATACCACTCAAATATGCCAGTTCCACTCAGCACTTGTCCTAGATGTGGTGCTGAGCTTTCCGTAGCTTACTTAAAAGGGGTTGTCACTGCTCATCTCAGCTTAGCATAAAAAGTTTGCTTGCCTTGAACTTTGTTGTAAAATGTTGGGGTTTGGCTAGCATATCCCACTAGATAGAGATACATCCATGAAAGTTAATTATCTAGAATTGTTGGAACATTTTTAAAACTTAAGATGACCTTATGCCCTCACTGGTAAAATCAAAGCCTGTGAACCATGAATATCTGTCCCTAGTATTGTAGAAAACTGAATTAACATGTAATATGGCAGTAAAACCACATGGGGTATAGTGGGGGGCATTCTAATTGCAATCCAGTGTGTAACATGGAGGTATTTGTAAAGAAAATTACATAAAAATTCTAACTTAGATATGATTCAAAACGATAAAATTTTTTGGCATGAAGACTTCTTGTAAATGAGCCAGTCCACTTCCTTCATTTTCCAGATAAGGAAATGAAAGAAAGCCTGGGAAGACGTACGGTTTGCCAGGGCTCATGGCCCCGGGTAGTGGCAGAGTATCCCAGAGTATCGAGTGGTGTCCAAAATTTCTGCCTTGCAGCTCTTTCTCTCCTAGGTCATATTTCTTACATATTTTAAGAAAGTCAGGCTATTCTAAAATAACCAGCTGACTTTCTGTATGGTATAAATTTCTAAAACTACATTTTAAAATTGTTTTCATAGACTATTTTACTTTAATCAATACAATATTCAGTTATTGGTTTCCTTTTCTTTTTAAAAAATGTAATTCGTTTTAATGAGAAAAAAGGATAAAATAACAATTAAACAGTTTCAAAACAGGTTAGTAGGACATTTACAATAATTAATACATTGTATATTGTTGTCTTCCTAGTAGTTATTCAGAGGACAGGTTGCAGACATATCTTGTCTAAACATTAGTACAAACTTTTATAGTCAGTGAACTAAGAGAGAGTAACAGTATATCTATCTTAACTCTCTTGTGTATACATATATATGTATTTTTTTCTCTCCTTTTTCTTTTGTTCTTTTTTTTTGTATTTTAGGGAAGGGTGTATAGGGTGATTATCTCACTACGTAGATGGGATTTATAGTGCTCCTCCTGTTCACAGCCCTTCAAGAGCTGGGATTACAGGTGCGGGCCACCATGACCAGTCTCAGTTGCTATCTCAGCATGCCCTGGGGGTAGGACTGGCACGGGAGGCCCGGAGATCGTACCCCTGTCGCCTGTGCCGGCTTGCAGGTGCTTTAATCCGCTGAGCTATTTGGCCGACCTCCCTCCTTTTTCTTAATAAATAAATGCTTCAAAACATTTCAAATTAAGCCTAATTAACAGAAACCTGTAATTTGCATAGTTAGCTTTTTTTTTTAAATAAAGTTTAGGAATTGCTCAAGTTAAATCACTGAAAAGATCATATAAATATTCATTCTCTGAATAACAGGAAGACAACAATGCAAAATGTATCAATTATTATAATTGTCCTACTAACCTGTTTTGAAACTCAATTTCGCTGTCAAGTTTACCTTCTTTCCTCTTCAAAATAAAAAAAAAATAGCAAGATTCATTAAGGTAATAGGTAGAAACTGATTAAATTAATAATATGATGTCATGTTGATTATCACTAGCAATTGCCATTTGCACTTACTAAAAATCAAACTACGATACTAACTTAACGTACCTTGTAAATTCAGATTATAGTCAGTGAGACGATTATTATTCTATGGGCTTCACTGTAACATAAAGTAGCATCCAGTTTCATTTGATATGTTTCATGTGACGTGTGAGGCTTCTTGAAGAAATGAAGACTTGAAGCAGCAGTTGAGCCTGAGCATGATTATTCCAGGCTTGGTGAAGGCTAGAAAGTCATGGGGGAGGTAGAGTCTCTTGGGACTGTCTCACGCGGCCTGCTTTCAGACTTGTCTCAGGGTCCCTCTGGCCTCAGAGATAATGAGGCTCTTTCCTGTGAGTTCAGGGAGGGCACCCGTCACATGCCGGTCCTACGACCTGCTTTGGGGTGAAGGCAAAAGCAGAGACCTTCGTATCTCTGCCGTTTCCCAAGCCCTTTGATATGACAATATATGATAAGCTACGATGTCATATTCTGGGGCGATATGCTCTGAAAGTCAGGTGTGAAGTTGGGAACTGTTGTGTCCACTGTAAAGTTTGAATCAACTGGACTGTCAGATGGAATTAGAAATATGTGAGGTCAATGAATGAGTCTTAGGTTCTGGAGCTGAGCAATTTGGAGATGAAAAGAGTGAAGTTTTAAGGGAGATAGTCCAGAATTACTTTTTGAGCATATTGTACTTGTGATATAATGAGATATTCAACAGAGGTAACAAATAGAAAGATATAAATGTTTGCTTTTCAAGGATGACATTCAGTAGAGACAAAACTTGGGAAATTATAAAGGGCTGGCTAAATAGCTCAGGGAATTAAAGTGCCTGCAAGCAAGTGCAGGGGCTGGGGGTTCAATCCCCAGGCCTGCCATGCTGGCCCCACCCTGGGACGTGCTGAGATAGCAGGGCCTGGGCATGGTGGCACATGCCTGTAATCCCAGTTCTTGTGAGGCTGTAAACAGGTGTATCACTATGAGTCCAATCCAGTAGTGAAACCCTGATCACCCTGTAGACTCTTCCCTAAAAATACAAAAAAAAAAAAAAATTATAAACGTTTATGTGATACTGTTCTGTGTACACTAAGCACTTGTAACTCAGAATTTATATCGTTTCATTTAACCTCAGAGTAGCCCAGTAATTTACCATACTGCTTTTCCATTTTTATGACTTTAAAAAATAGAAAAACAAAAAACCCAAAGTGAAATTTAAAAAAGTTAAATCACTTGAGGTAAGTGTTATGTAACTGTTAATCAGTGAAAATATTTTTCCCATCATTAGGGGATAATTTTTAATCACTGCTTCTCACTATGATCTTGTCTGCCACATAATTTGTATATATCATATTAATGTGAATTTCTATATTTAGATTAATTCTTGGTATGGAAGAGAGCATTGATTTAAGAAGTGAAAACTTATAGTTCTGTCATTAAGATATTTTTAAAAGTAAGAATATTCATAATTTAGAAAACACAGACTTACATTTTTCATCAAATATCAAATCAAGGTATATGTATTAAAGTGTTTTATTACGTTCAAAGCAAATGTATGCCATTATGCTAAGATCATACAATATGCATACTATAGACATGTATGCATACACGGTGCAGTCATTTGGGTTACATGCGTGTTTGCATTTTACATGGCTGTGGTGGGAGATTCATCTGTTTAAAAACCTTATTGTTTTTTATGAATTCACAGTCTAATATACAGTACTACAATGAAATTGATATATTCTGGCCCTAGCGTTGGCCATACAGTTCAGTTATGAAGTGTTTTCCTGTCAGCATAATTAATAAGTCTATTGGGAAAAGTTCAGATATTAGCATTTCTAACTGGACATTTATCATCCAACTGGAAGATAGAATAAACCTCATTCTTATGCAGGGATTGGAAATTACTCCTTAATGGTGCAGGAACAGGATGCTTTTACAAAGTTAATGCTAATAGTTAAAGGGACGAATCACCAGGCTTTATATTGTCAGTGAGATATGATGACATTTTGAGTTAATGCCTTCAGTCACATTGTTGAGCTGAAGGGGCCATTGCATGACAATTGGCTCTATAATCAAAGGGGTTAGATTTGTTCTGTGTGACATTTTCCATCTGCAGCATTTTAAATGTTTCAGAGAGACTTAATTTTGTTGACAGAATTAAATTTTTGAAAAGTTTGTGATGATGAACTATTTTAATAATACAAATTGCTTAAAAATCTTTCATAAAACACAAATAATCCCTTCAATAAAATAATCCTAACATTGTCTTCAATAAATTGCTTTTGAGCAGGTGAGATAGCTCAGTGGCTTAAGCACCTGCCTGGCAGGTAGAAGGTCCCCCTCCCCAAGTTCGATCCCTGATACTGCTGCATAGATAAAATAAAATAAAATTGCATTTACCTTATTGCTGTATCTGAGACTAAGGTGTCTTTAGTTATTTCCATTGCAGGTTTTGTCTAACAGGAATATGTTTTTCAAGAGGGAGGATAGACTATTGTTTTAATTTCTCTTATTTATACTAAATCTTTTCATCACTTCTGTGACTTAAATATTATTATACATCATTTACTTCAGTAATGTTCTTCAAATCAAATGTTCTGTGTTAGTAGAAATAACTCTATGTAGAATTTTATTTTCTTTAATGTTTAATTTTATGTAATTTTTTGAGATTTGGTCTTGCTATGGAGTATAGGCTGGCCTTAAGCTCACTTAAGATAGCTCAAGCTGGCCTTGAACTCACTCCCAGGGATTCTCCTGCCTCAGCCTCCTGGGTGCTTGGATTACTGACATGTGCCACAACACATGACAGAATTTTAGTTTTACAGAGTTAAAAATACAGCAGATAATTTAACTGTTAAAATTTTGTTCAATTAGAGCCAAAGTTGCCATTATATGGTATATGGTTAAAATTTAACAAAATAGTACCGCTCTATTTTCATTTTCTTTACTTAAACTATTAATGAGAGAACATAAGGAAATGTATCTTTGAAATGTCACCTATCAATTTCTAATATTAAATAGAGTATATAATATGAGACATAAAATTACACCTAATAGAAAATAACTTGATTTCATTATGAGGATGGTCTTTCTGTCCAAATTCCTCTAATTTTATATTATCATCTCTTAATTATTTTAAGGCATATGTTGATAGTTAATAAATCTGTAGTCTGTTGTTTTTGCTAAGAAGGCAGGTGCCAAACTGAGTTCAGAATTTGGTGGCAGCCTATAGCATTTTGAGGTTTGAACATCAGTGGATGTTTAAAGTGTCCTCTAAACAGTAATTCTGCATAATTTGCATTGGTAGGGGTACTACATTTGGATAAACTGATATAAGAACAATATAGCTCCCAACCTGCTGGAGGTCAGATGTTCTGAGTTTTATCTCCAAAAGTCAAAGAATGAATTCCAGATAATCATGGAGGTTAAGAATAAGAAAGATTTTTTGAGAGCTAGCTCCGGAGAGAAAGGAGGAGTCTTAAAATGGGTTATCGTAGTGGCCTTTTGTCAGGGATAATTTATGTATCAAAGTCACAATGTGGGTACAGTGTATGTCAAACTTCCATTAATCTATAAGATAGAAGGATTAACTTCTTGGCTAATACTGATCCAATAGGGAAGGAGGTCACACAGCAAGGGTACATGGAGTGAACAAAGGCATTTTGGGGACAGGATGGGCCTGGATGCTCTGGTCAGCCACCTAGGGGATAGATGCCTGTTTGGCCTTTCTGGGCCAGGTGAAGCTGATAAGAGTGTAATCTCCCATCTTTTGTGTCACCATGATGCAGGTAGGCCCAGTCATTGCGTCTTTGTCTTGGCCCTGGCCTTCTTCAGATGTAGCATCAGCCACCATTCTGATGCCTTTCTTTTTCACTTATTTTCTTGGATGACCTGTCCTGCTCTGACTACCTATTAGATTCTATCTAATTTAGCTGCTTATAATATTATATTTTACTTCATTTTGAGATTTTTATATCCAATGAGTTAATTTTATATTGTATTTAATATTTTTGCAAAATATACATGATATAAAATTTATCGTTCTATTTGATATGCATGATTCCATGACTTAAATTACATTAACATTTTTGTATGACATGTCTATTTCCATTATATTAATAAATGCTTTTTCTTTTACTTGCTGTCACTAGTATATAATTTGTTTTAGAGAAATAGGCTTTTAATAAAGTGTATTTAATGTACAATGAAAAATAAAAATGATACTTAAGTATGTATTATCTGATGTATAGTAATGTATTCATAGAACCAGTAATTATAAATAATGTTATTTTAAAATATTTTAAAATACAAATCCATTTGTCATATTTAAAATAGTTTACATATGTATGTATTTTATGTATTTTTAAGTTTAAATTTAATTTAATCACATAGAATGGCTGAACTTAAATGTATTCTCAATAAATGCTTTACTTCCTGTGAGAAAAATCAATTTATCTAATGGGAAAAAGATGTTAAAACCAATACACATTTGGCACATGCCTGTAATCCTGGAACTCAGGAGGCTGAGGTAGGAGGATCAATGAAAGTTTGAGATCAGCCTGGGCCACAAAGTGAGCTCAAGGCCAGCCTGAACTGCATAGTGAAATCCTGTCTCAAAAAAAAAAAAAAAAAAAAAAAGATAGGCAATTCATGTACCAAATGATTAATTTAAAGAATGATAACAACTGTTCCATAAAGCTATAGATTTCACTTAAGCAGAACTTCTATTTTGTGGAATAACTTTTCCTGTTTCTGAAAAGTATATTATTTTTTAATTTTAAAATTTGTAATCTAAAAAAAATTTTAATGAGAAAGAAGATAAAATAGCAATGAAACAGTTTCAAAACCGGTTAGTAGGATGGTTACAATAATTAATAGATTACATATTGTTGTCTTCACAGTAGATATTAGGATGACAAGATGCAAATATTATATCTTGTCTAAACAATATTAGTACAAACTTTTATTCTCAATGAACTAAGAAAAAGTAGTATATCTATCATAGCATATCTATCATATCTATCATAACTCTCGTGTGTGTATATATATATATATATATATATATATATATATTCCTCTTTTTTCACAAAAGAAAAACTGTCCTTTATTTACATTTTTGTAAAGTTAGTAATGCATGACACTAGGTTGCCTAGCAACTGATAGCTAACCAGACAGGATGTTCATCTCAGGAGTGAGGTAGCTTGTTTGCATTAGACACTGGGCCAAGTCCCACCTACATGTATTTGATTGATTTCCTAGCTTCATGGCTCCCAATATATCCCCCTTTTATGTTTTGTTTTGTCAGAGATGGGTATTCTACTGCAATTAGAGAAACTGTATTTGGAGAAGACTTTAAAGGAACTTTTCATGCTTGAAATCAGTCTAAACTTGAATTCAGCAAAATAATCCAATATAGTCCATTAGTCCATAATGCTTGTAGATTATCAGAAGAACTAGCAAATGTCAGGACTTGTTAACTTGAGCTCAGCATATTAATAGGACATTACTTTTTATACCTCATAGTTATAATTTTCTGCTCGATGGTTAAGACCAAGTTAAAACAAGACCTATATAAGTAGAAATATAACTTTTGTATTGCAAGAGGTCAGTCAAATCCCCTCAGGACTTACCCTGGATCCATGTACAGTACCTTATAGATCTTGTCAGTGTCAGCCATATGGATGAGTCAGGGGCATTGCTTGACAAATTTGATCTCTGCAAAAGCCTGAGAAAATTTTTTCTCTCTAGGTGACTCTCCTTAGGCACACTATACATCACTCATCACTTTTCTCTGTAAACCCCTATTCTCCTGGGTCAGAAAATTTGGGACACCACTGAGTTATAGGATGCAGCAGTACAAGTTCTCTTATGTCCTGAGTCCTCACTGACCTTGGAGTTCTAGAGCCAAAATATTGGCTATTCTTGTAGCCCCTCTATTTCTCTAATTTTTGGTCAACAAACTTGTTGTTAAACAACCACAGACCTAGAGAAATCACTACTAAATTTGTTTGGAACCAGAGAAACCTAGAATAGCAAAGGCAATCCTTGGCAACAAAGGCATGTTAGGAGGCATTACAATTCCTGACTTTAAATTATACTACAAAGCTACTGTGATGAAATCAAGATGGTATTTGCCAAAAAAAAATAGACCTGAGGATCAATGAAATAGATTAGAAGATGCAGAATGAACTAAAAACACACTCAGCCACCTTACCTTTGATAAAGCGTCCAAACATGCTTTATGGAAGAAAGATAGCTTCTTTAACAAATGGTGCTGGTAAAACTGGCTCTCTACCTGCCGAAAACTAAAACTTGACCCAGGTCTATCACCATGAACTAAGCTAAAGTCAAAATGGATTAAAGATCTAAACATTAAAACAGAAAGAGTAAATCTCCTGGAAGAGAAAGTAGGAGGAACTCTTGAAGACATAGAGGTAGGCAAAGAGTTCATGGACAGAAATCAAATTGCATGGGTAACACTGGAAAGAATTAACAACTGGGACCTCCTCTTATTGAGAAGTTTTTGCACGTTGAAAGAAATTACCAACAAAGTGAAAAGACAACCCACAAATTTGGAAAAAAATTTTAACTAATAAGCACCCAGACAAAGGTCTGCTCTCTAGAATTTATAAAGAACTAAATAACATTAGGGCCACCAAATTTAAAGATCCAGTCCAGAAATGGCATCTGAGATGAATCTCAGAGGAAGAAATACAAGAAGCAAATAAAGACATAAAATCATGCTCCATATCACTAGCCATTTGTAAACCTTTTATTATTATGCCCTGGAAACATACGATGTATGAAGCTAATCATTATAAGCTGTGTTGTTTTTCTCTTCCCTTGCCCAGAAGCCCCCTGTTGATTCTCCCATGTTTATTTTTTAATAGAAATATGAGCATTATTCTTTTGTCTGAACATCCCCATCAAGTACACACAGACACACACACAGATACAGACACACACACACACACACACACACACACACACACACACACGGAAAGAGGGAGGGAGGGGGAGAGAGAGACAGAGAGACTGACAAAGAGACAGAGACAGAGTCACAGAGAGACAGAGACAGAGAGACAAAGATACAGACATGTAGCTTCCTTACCTAAGGGAGAAATAGTCCAAGATCCCTGTTGGATAACTAAAGCCATGCATTTTACTTCAAGTCATATGTATATTGTTTTTTCCTATACACACATACACATTGTTTTATAATTAGAGATCATAAGCAGTAATAAAAGTAATACAATTACAACAATGTAGAATAATAAAATTGTTTATAATTTATGTTTTATTGCTGGAATTTGTCATTTAACATTTTCAGACAGTGGTTGACCATGAGTAATTGAAACTGCATACTGTAGGGGAGGCTATCTGACATTCGACAGTGCATTTGACATGCTTTTAATTTCTGCTAAAATAATATTGGTGCTTCCTTTGTCACCAGAGAATACTGCTTTATTTCTTCCTGTTTGAGCTGGGAACATATTATTTTTTAGATAATGTATTTCTGTAAGGGAGAACATAAAAATGCAATGTGCACAAAGTTTAAACTTCAGTCTCATTTTTCTGTTTATTGTATATTATATATTTTCTGGTGAATGGTGTACCTGAATTTTTTTTCTTTTTTATAGTCTTATTTCAAACTTCCTTGAACCTCATTTTGATAAATCTTAGCTCATTATTCCACCAATAAGGCAGTACTAGTTAGTCATTTACTGACTCCAAGAGTGTAAAATGTAGATAAGACAAAGCTTAGAACCACTTATGCTGTCTAAAATGTCTCTTGGTGTGTATGCATGTGTGTGTGTGTGTGAGTATATATTGCCCCTTTTGCTGGTTGCATCTGGTCCTCATAAATCAATCCTAAGTGAAATTGCATAATCTTACCCTATTATACCACTATGTGTATAATCTGTCATGATCAGGATCCATTCCCCCTAAACATTAGCTACTAGTATTGTGAACCTTCTCATGGGATTCAGGACTAACTGGGCCCTCCTGTTTATAAGGAGTTATAATAACTCCAAAACTTTGACCTTTGCTCCCATTCTTTTTCTCTGACTCTACCCTTAGGCTAAGGGCTGTGTTTCCTTCTGAAATTTTAGCCAGGTAGTCAGTGAGCCAATTCTCCTTTTGTTTTTTTGTTTTTTTCCCCCAGTTTTTCATATGCAAAATTAAGGAACTTAATATAGGCCTAGCACAAGGCTTGCTGGCATCCATTAATATTTTTGATACAGATAAATAACAGAAATATCCTTCTTTTGTCAGAACTTCAAAAAGATGTGGAACAAGTATGTTAATGATGACAATATACAGTAAAACATACTTAACAAGAGTGTCAGGTGTATTTAAGGTTAATGAGTTTAGAAAACATTTCTTAGCAATTCAGAAGTGCTCTCTGTTTACTATGGCTGAATATAGAAATTCTTCTTTTAAAAATTAAGAAATATAGAAAATATTAAACAGTAATACTGGGCTCATGTAATCTATATACTAAATGAATAATGTATACATAAAATACTGATATAGATCTATATTAAATAAGCACTAAATTCAGTCTTAGAGTAATTGGAGTTTTACATTTGTACTTATGTTAAAGGTCTGTGGTAATTTTAAAGACAAATATATATATATATATATTAATTTTGAGCTTGCAAAAAGCTAGGGACTGAAAAAAAAAGCCATAGTAAGCACTGTGAAAATTTAAGCTCTTCTTTTTCTTTGCTGAGGATTCAACCTAAGCCCTTATTCATGCTATCAAGTAGTCTATATTGAGCTGCATCTCCTATTCTTCGCAGCATTTTCTATAGGACAGACCCAATAAATGGTGGGATGCCGAAATAGAAGAATCCTAGTTGTTTCATCGCAAAGTTAAAAGGAAAAGTTAGCAAAAACAAACATGTATAGAAAAACAACCATAAAAGAATGGCTTTATTTTTCAATTAGTGAATAAGAGGAAATTCCATATCAGGTGCCCAAGAGCTGAAGAACTGTGTCCACATCTGGCAAAAAAATAAAAAAAGGATGTAAAAATGTGTCTTACCTAAAATCAGGAGACATTTCCATTTTCTCCACTGATTTCATTCCTATGCTTGTAGCTGAGAAGTAGTAACTTCTGAGCTTGTTGGTTTTTTTGACAAATAAAACCTTGGAATGAGCTTGAGTTATAGTAGGTCCCTTTCACAAGAGTAAATGTTAAGAATTTTGGAGGAGGGATTCAAATTTGGTGTTAGTTAAGTCTCATTAAAAGACTTTGAAATTTAGAACAAAGGTTTTGTAAGACTTTTAAAATTTAAATGTTTATAACAATGCACATTTTGGGGGGCAAGACAGTAGCAAAAATCGTGCCTTACCTTCTGTCTGTTCTAAAGGTTGGAAAAAATGGATAAGAAAACTCCAAATGACTATAAAGTGGGCTGAGACAGATAGTAAGGGGAGAAAGGGGGCTCTGAGCAAGGTTTTGACCTGAGAAAGGACCCCGTAGAGATGTAAGATCAGCTGCAGGACTACTTCTCAAGTCAGGATTATCTGTTGTCATCAATATCTTTAAAAATCATCTGGAAAAATGAGACAATCTTTGGTACAGACATTGAATTTGCTGAATGTTTTCCCGTGTAAATGATATTTTCCTGTTTACTGACTAGCTCTGAAAATGTGTCAGCAACAAGATGTAGTTTGCAAAGAAATCACATGGTCCTGACACAGCGATTTAGTCATCATTTTCGTGTGGTTTTCCATTCGGGTCTCACCAGACACTTTGGAACACCAAAGACAGAATATTTGCTTGCCTGTTCCTGAACTATTTCTTAAGACTCAGTAATGCAGGCTAGAGGGTAGTGTGTGTTTCAGAAGTACTCAGCTCTTCCTTAAAAATCTCACTGCAAATTTAAAAATTTTGCACTTGAGAATTTCCAATTCAAATTATTGTCAACAAAGATATGAATGATTTTGAGAGATAAATGTCTTAGTTTTACTATAAAAGAATCTTTAATAGTAATTGTTATCTAAAATGTTCTCAATATTATCATTGGATAAATTGATAGGTTTATGAAGGGTAAAATTCTGAAAGTCATAAGTGCAGAAATCTATAAAATTTATTTAGCCTTCAGTACATCAGTTAATCTCCTATTTTGATTTCTAAAGCAACTACAAGAACAATAATGAACAATATAGAAAACATTTTAATCTTGTGCTACTTGTTATCCTATACCTATTACATTATCCTCACTACTTCTTTTGGGGAAAATTTTGTTCTTTATTATTCCTTTCTGCATATGGAACCTGAGACATAATAACTAGACTAAAATATCAATAAGACATTTTGTATGTATGAAATATTTATAGGATAATCTTATCATCTTTCATACTGAATAACTATTAGAACAAGTGTTAGAAAGATTTTTGAAAACCTTTAGTGAATTATAGATAAAACTAATGGAATAAGGGGTTTCTTTCATGTAATGTGAAATTAAACACTAATAGTTAAATACTTCTATAGTCATAAATTTTAAAATACTGAATGTTAATGAAAAAGTATTGCTTAACATAAATCTTATATATGTAACTAAATGACATGTTTATATATATAAAATAACATCTGTAAAAATTTTATATATATATATATATATATATATGCATGAATCCTTCATTTAATTGCCTAAGTATCTAGCACATATGAAGAGGTCTCACACTGTTATAGTGCCTACTTCATGAGGTCATATACATTTCTTTATCTTCTTGTATTGAACATAAAATTGATAGATCACCTGCCTAAGCTATTGTTTTCTGTATGTTCTAGTTGGTTGATATTGCTTTCTATATGTCTAAGCAGAAAAACTGATTGGTACTATGGCATCAGTAATTGTAATCTACAATCATAGAAAAATATTTGATTAGTGGTAAGAAATTACCAGCAAATTGGAAAATTATTAGAAAAACTAATAGCGAAAATTTGTGGATCTAAACACACAATTATGTGACAATGAAGTTGTTCTATAAGTAACTTTCAGATGAATGGCTTTTATAGAGAATAGCACGCACGTGATGAATATAGATAGGATCTAAACTTTTTAGAGGGAAAATTAAGAGAGAAAAATCAGTATCTGAAAGACAAAAAGAAATGATCTGAGTCTTCATTTTACTTTAGATAAATGAAGTTAAATGGATCTCCACTGTTTTTATTTAGAAGAGTTAAAGTTTGAAAATGGTTTTGAAAACACAACAAAGGAGATGATTTTTCTTTTCAGTTATGAGGACAAACCACAGAATTCTAACCAAATATGGCATCTTCCCTTTGCCACAAATGAGTCTCTTAGCTTTGTGTAACACACACAGTGCATTCCAACTTTTTTGTTGAATATATGATTCTAACTAGATGTTGATAACAAAGCTGAAAATCAAAATAAAAAATCAAAATAACAAAAATCAAAATAACCTATTTCATATTACATTAAGCAGACACAATAAAATGATTCTATGTCAGCCCATCAGTATAAAGTTAGTGGAAATATCAGTTTTGAGACACACTTTGAAACTGTTTTAATAAAAAAGTTTATAAGTATTGATTGCTATGAATAAATAGATTTAAATGTGTTAGATGCTCTGCCAGAATTTTTGATAGTAACAGACTTTCTGATAGTCCCAACTAAGAATAGCAGTTTTAATTCTGCCTGCTTAGTTGGCCAAGTATTCCATGCTGTGGTTTGCTCCAAATCTGGTTTGAACTGTTTTAATGCAATTTCAGATAAATTACCAGTAGTGTCTCTTTTGTGGTATTTAAATGACATTGTTGTGTTCTACATAGTCAAATCAGCACCTATAAAATAAAATAAAGTCATGGCATTTGCTCTCTGTGTAGAATCAGTCGGAAAGAATTCACATTCTAGGTCATCAATGAAAATATTTTTCTAGGGACAAAATTGTAAAAATCACTCATTTGTTTTTTTATGTGTTGAGAAATTATATTGTCACGCTTTCTAAATTCTCTCCTGTAATTCTGTCTAAGGATAATTCCTATTAAATGTATTTCTTTCTTGTAAATTATAAGCATTAAAATTTGGTTTTCCTTTCTCTCGAGGTTCCCCTGCTTTGACTGGAACAGGAACAATCAATGTCATAGTAGATGATGTCAATGACAATGTCCCCACCTTTGGCAATAAAATGTATTTCACAACAATTCCTGAGGATGCACCAACTGGAACAGATGTCTTATTGGTAAATGCCTCAGATGCTGATGCTTCAACCAATGCAGTTATAAGGTCAGTACATTAACTGTACACATAACTGTCGGTTATTTTCTACTTCAATGAAAGAATTTGAACTAAATGACTAATGACATTTATTTGCACTAGAAATTCTATATTAACATACAGTAATGTTCCTGTTGACTATTCCTAACTTGATTAAAACCATAACAATTTTATTCATTCTAAGTTTTTATTTATTAATTTTATTGGCATTTTCCTATCCTATGATTGTGTAGTTAGGGAATACAGGATGCGATGCTGCTTCATTTGCTTAGCTGTTGGTGCTCAATGCTGTTTACCAGGTGTCTGGGTGGGCTGGACGTTCCTACATGGCTTCCCATGCTCTGTGCTTTGGCAGACATGTCATGTGGTCGCTCTCCTCATGTAGTCTCAGGACTTTATGGTGTGGTTAACAGAGCAGTTGAATTTTCACATGGTGTCTGTGGTTACCACAAACTTGTGGTGAAAGCTGCCAGTTCTCTTAAACATCAGGCAGGAGGTAGCCCTGCACCATCTCTGCAGTGTTCTGTTGGTCAAAGCAGCTGTAGGAACCCCACATTCACTTGGAGAAGAAATGCACTCCATCTCTGATGAGAGGGTGGCAATGAATTTTGGCCATTTTGAACTCTCCCCTAATCTCAGTAAGAAGAGGGAAGCTAGTTTACTTGTGCAACTGCATATTTTTCTCTTTTTCAATGTTCTTAATATAAAGAGGGAAATATGGAAGCCAGTTTGAACAATGTGCAACTATTGAGTTGATTTAGCTTACCCTCTATTGTACACATTCCAAACTTATAAGAAAAGACTCCCAAGTTATCTGGAGAAAGCCCCAAGGCAATAGTTTTCCACAGGCCCTCCACCCTCTTCTGTAGGCTGGTGTTATTGAAGTTAGACTGAGTTAGTTGGTGACAAACGTAATGGGACACAAGATAGGATCTGGGCAGGTTAGAGGAATTACTATTATTATTATTATTATTAATTTGCAGTATCAGGGATCAAACTCAGAACCTGTGCTTGTCAGCCAGTGCTTATGCTGCTGAGCTATATCTCTGGCCCTAGAGGAATTATTAATAAAAATAGAATATGTATTCATAAAATGATGACTTGACTAATGGCTTATTTTGTTATTTATCAATAATTTCCTTTTAATAAAATCACCTTGGAAAATTGGCTTTAAGTATTCTCTTCCTATTGTCAGAGAAGATTAGGTAGGATAGAAGGCTTTTTTTTTTTTTTTGCTGAACTGGGGATCATTTTTTTTTTTCAGTAGTGGGAATTGATTGAACTTGGGACCTTGTGCTTACCAGGCAGACCCTTATGCCACTGAACTATATCCCTAGCACCAAGAAGGCATTTTTTAAACTTCAGTAAATTTTTATTGTGTTTCTGATATGAATAGGTCTCAGACAAGAAATGATTCCTGTTGTCTTCATTCCTTGTGGTTTTTATGTAGAAAATTATATATGCACAAATAAGATTATTTCCTACAGTGATGAGCCTTTTAAGTTTGATTTTTATAAAAGGTGCTACTGGGCTGGCCATAGAGCTCAGTGGCCGGGGTTCACCCCTGCTTGCTGCGCTGCCACTGCCCCTGTGCACACTGACTTGTCAATTAAGACTGGGCATGGTGGAGTGCGCCTGTAAGCCCAGTGCTTGGGAGGCAGAAAACAGGAGAGTCACTCCGAGTCTACACAGTGAGACCCTGTCGAGCCTGTACTAAATACATTAGAAAAAAAAGAGCTGCTGTACTAAAATACCTAAGACTAGATAATATATAAAAAGTAAAAATTTACTGCTGACATTTATGGAGGCTGTCAAGTACTGAAAAGCTTGGTGTCCACAGAACAACTTTTAAGATAAAGCCCTCTGGCCACATTCTTTGTGTGTGTGTGTGTGTGTGTGTGTGTGTGTGTGTGTGTGGCCAGCTCAGCCCACCAGGGGGCGAGGCTGGCTGGCATGTGGTGCTGGGAGATTGAACCGCAGTCCCCGTCCTTTGCTAAGCTTGTTCTAAGTAGGTGCTTTAGACCACTGAGCCATCTCACCAGCCCCCCTGGCCACATTCTTAAGAAGAAATGTAGTGTTCATACATGGTGGCAGAGCACTTGAATAAAAGACCTTATTTCTTCTATGAAAATGATCTTTAAGACTCAACCTCTTTCTAAAGATTCACTTCTTACTATTATCACATTGGCCATTACATTTCAATGATTAATGAAAATGAATTTGAAGAGAAACCTTCAGAACATAGCAGATGGTTCCTATAAATGGCAACTTATAAATCAGAAATGACAGACAGGGAGACAGAAGCAAGTTAGATGTTATTATCTGAAAGGTCGTTGTGGCTAGACCAGAGTGAGAAAAGGAACACAGAAATAGGCAGGGCCAAAGCATTTAAAATCTCTTCTGTTATGTTACAAGATTAGGAGGTTTTTTTTTTTTCTTTTTAGGTAGAAAACTTTAGGAATATTTTAAAGTCTAAGATTAACATAAATTTTCTTTATTTGGATATGAATGAGGCAGAACTCATCTGCAATATGGATGGACAGAGAGGTAACCAATAGACCACTGAGGCTCTAATTACTCCAGAAATTTAAACACAACATTGAGTGCCCTTATACTTAGGTTGAAAAAAGAAAGTCAAAGGACTAGATTTAGAATAGAGATGGGGTATCAGAAGTGAATCTGCTACTGATATTTTGGCATGGACATCTTGACAGACTGATGAAGGAAGGTACATCTGGGGAAAAAATGTTTGAGGCAAATTAGGATTTGTTCATGTATACTTTGGAGTGAGTGAGAGTCATTCACAAAAGACACCATTGAGAAAGCCAGTGCTCTGCCTGATGACCTTAGGGTTGGAGTGAGGGCTGGATTTAGAGGCTTGGGAGTCACCAGTATTTACAAGACATTTGGAAGAAAGAACTACATGTGCATACTGTAGAGAGAGTGCAGCAACATGAGAAAAGAGGAGAAAGAGCTGGAACCAGGATTCTTTGGAGGACACTCACCAAGGCAGTTAAGAAGGCCTTGGCAGATGCAGAGGGAAATTCGGGATACAACAGATGCTTACATGCATTGCAAAATGCCAGGAAACAAAATACACACTTCTTTTTGCAGAAGACTGGGACTAACTTCCAAGTGAAGAGATGAATTCCTAAAGACTTATAAAGACAAATCACTGAAGATTAGGGCCATTTCAGTCATTATACCTTTTTGAGTCATCGAGCTACATCTTTGAGAATGGCAGGGGCAACCGAACTACTTCAATATGAACTTCAAAAGGCCAGCAAATACCCTCCCTTTACTTGTGCTACACCAAGCAGTGCAAATGATAAGATCCATAGCCTGAGACGTAGTACAGTCTTCAGTTTAATGTTACAGTAGAGCTGTAGAAATTGAGCTATTTGCAGCAGAACACTATTATTACTAATTGCAAAGTAGGGGAATATAATCAAGCATTTGTAGACATCAATGTTTTCATCAGTGGAATAGGTATACTAGTATTACAACGACTTTATAGAGATCAAATACAAAAAACTGAACTGCTTACAATATGCTTAGTGTCTGTCAATAGGTCTTGTTCTAATCCATGCAAAGCACCTAGTAACTGTCTGATACCTGCTAGTGCTCAGTGAGTGAAACAATGATTTTTGGGAAATGCTTATCTATTGTTGTGTGATAATCTTAATAATCCTTTAGAATTCTTCATGCGAAGGAAACTTTCTAAAGATAATGTTTAAATTCTCGATGTGAAGCTGAATGTTTACAAAATTGATCTCGTTATCCTTTGATACATTCATTTATTGCTGGAGTTAACGCTCTGGTTACATTCTGTTTTCTTCTAGTATATGTACAAAATGTATTGCAGAATAGTATCTTATAGTTGAGACGTATAGTAATGAATGTAAAATTGGTCTAGAAATATTATTGATCCTTTCAAAATGTTTTAAAATTTTTTAATGTTAGGTCTGGTGTGATTAGTTTGAATTAAGGATGCATATTTTGTTTGTTGTCTTTTTGAGACGAGTCTCGCTATGAAGCTCAGGCTAGCATTGAGCTCACTTTATAGCTCATGCTGGTCTTGAACTTCCCGCATCAGCCTCCAGAGTGCTGGAATTACAGGTATGTTCTACCACATTGGGCTGAAGGCTGCGTATTTTGGTAGTTAGTTTGGTGATTGAATTTTAATTTTTCTCTAGTGTCAGACTATTAACTTTATACTTACATGTTTGAATGCATATATAAAACCCATATGTGTAAATCTTTAACTTGCTATATGGTTTTCAGTCATGAAAAACGAACTATGTAAATTTATAAATGAGACTGGAAAAAAATTTAAAGCTTAAACTAAACTATACTCATAGGTATACGTGTACAATAACCTAGACTATATTTATTTTGGGTTGATAGTCTTAATGACGTGTGAAGTATTTGTATAACTGGCACTAATGCATCATTCCTATTCATGAAATCCAGGGAAAAATCCACCTTATCTTCAGGTTACAGAACAATTCCAATAATTTTTAACATCATTTATGTAAATTTAAAATTGTTTTCTGAAGTACTAGCATATAGAATCAGGTGATATCTGCAAATCTCTGTGGTATAGAGACTTTGTGAAATTAATTTCAAATTTCTCTTTCTCTATGTTTTGGTTCTAATACCTTCCATTTGACATAATGTTTAACAAATAGTAGTGGATAACAATTAAATATAGTGAATTAGTGATCACATTTTCTGGTTACCACAATATTCTTGGAAAGAGAGTTTCATTAGTTCAGTTTCATTTTTGGCTTTTATTCCTGAAAAACTTTCAATCTGATTTTCTTTTCCATTATTTACCAGAAAAAGGCTCCATCATAAGACTCTGATGAACTTTGTTAAGTCCACTGGCTTTTTCTGAGTCTTTATATTCCTTATGCTCTTTTTTTTTTTTTTTTACAACATTTGCACTGTCATTTTTTCTTTCTACTTTTCTTTCTGTTTCATGTTTACATAAATGTCATTCCTTATTTCTTACCCTGTATTCCTGACCACACACAAATATATGTCTGCAATTCCTCTTTTTCCCTACAAAGTAGTTCAAAAGTGTCTGTGTGTGTGTGTGTGTGTGTGTGTG
>NW_004524807.1:1459478-1477634 GCF_000260255.1 Octodon degus
GAAACAGAGACAGACAGACAGACAGACAGACAAAGACAGAAAGAAAGATAGAGAGACAGATAGAGAGAGAGAGAGAGAGAGAGAGAGAGAGAGAGAGGGAGAGAGAGAGAGAGAGAGTTTCTGTGTCTGTGATCAAGAATTCTATGCAGAAAAGAGGTCTAGGACTGCCCCATGAACCCTGACACCTTTTAGAGCTTCTCAATTACATAACTCCCCACGAAATTTATTTTACCTGCAGGATCTGCTGGCATCAGAATCTCAGTGCACATGAGACCCTGAGCCCTTCTTGATTCTCTTGATGATTTTCTACTTTCTTTCAGCAGTACCATAACCATTCTCTTCTCCTTTACTTGAGTAGTGAGCACATCTGGGTGCTCTTTTCTAATGCTTCTGACTTCGATTTTTTTCTGTAACTCCTCCTGCCAGGAGACTTGCGAGGCTCATAACTACAACCTGTTTGGATTATTATGATAAACACATACTTCCCTGACTTGGGCTTTTAGTTCCACCATCCTGTGTACTGCACTGTACTGTCCAAGGCCCTTCCTATTAATCTCTCTGTTAAATTGGAAGACTTTTAGGAACACTAGCTAATTTATAATCTTATAAGTAATTATATTACTTTTTATTGTTGTTGTTACTGGGAATCAAACTCAGGACCTTGTGCTTGCCAGCTGCATACCTGGCCCCCGTAATTGTATTATCTTATAAGAAATTTATTTTAAGCACAGAATAGGTAGAAAGAACAGTCTGATCTATATAATTTGAGAAATAAAAAACTTCATGTCATTAATCATTCTTAGAAAAATCAGTATTTTATGAGCAAGTAAAGGATAAACTATGTTGTATCAAAAATGATAACAGGTACAAAAACCAAGGAGCAATGCAAAGTATGGCCCTAAAGGACATCAGTCTTTCAATATGATTATAGTAGCTTGGCAATATACCTTGTATACCATAAAAGGAAGTCACAATTTCATTCTGCATCTAATAGGAGAAACAAAGGAAGTCTTTCAAGCAGAGCCTTAACATGACCACCAGTTTACGTTTTACAATGTTGTCCCTCCCAGGGTGGTGGAATGTGATTTGGAGGCGGCCTGGGCTGAGTCCATGCCTCAGGACAGTGGCCCTAGTGCAAATCAGCTGGTGCATTCACTGGCTCCCCTACAACAATGATTTTCCCTGTCCCTGAATCTTTCAACTTCCAATTTGCCTATGGCCTTGTGCCCAGTTTTTATATTCTAGCCACTCCATAAATGGCCCCAGTGTCTTCCCAAGCTTATTCTGCACAAATCAACAATCATAATGCCAAAATTTCAGCCTCACC
The DNA here is from genome assembly GCF_000260255.1 of Octodon degus. NCBI lineage: Eukaryota > Metazoa > Chordata > Mammalia > Rodentia > Octodontidae > Octodon > Octodon degus. Next base: position 1,460,806 of record NW_004524807.1, read on the forward strand.
AGATCATTTTCTGCTCTCGGAAAAAGGATCAGAGCTTTCCCCAGACTCTTAGCCATAGTCAGGTCATTCTATAGCCTAGACCACAGGTAAGCAAACCCCACCTGCAGGCTCTGCTTGGCTCTATGCCTGCTTTTGAAAATAAAGTGCTGTTGGAATGCAGCTATACCCATTTGTGTCCTCACTGGCTCTGGCAGCTTTCCCACTACCATGGTGAGCTGCATCCTACCACACAGACGTGCAACCTGCGGCCGAAATGTTGCACTTACGATCCTCATCTTACTGAAAGGGCTTTAAGGTATTCTTCAAAATATATGTTCTCCCTTTCCAAAATTATATAAATTAGGCAAATTTTCCAAGCTTAGCTGGAACTTATTGCTACTGCAGGAAGATTTAATTTTCATCGTTACAGCCCCAAGTGTCCAGTGGCTTCCATCCACCTGTGCTGGCTTTTAGCAGTGTCATGGCTCTTCAACCCACTCCTCGCCTCACATTTCTTTACTATTTTTCTTTCTTTTTTTTTTTTTTTCTATGTATTTAGTACAGCGTCTCCAGGGTCTCACCACACAGATCAGACTAGTAATGATTCTCCTACTTTCAGTCTCGCAAGCACTGGGATTACAGGAGTGCATCGCCATGCCCAGTTTCAATTGCTGTCTCAGCGATCCCTGGGGAAGGGGCCGGCCCAGCATGGAGGGGATCGAACCCTGGTCCCTGTGTTGGCCTAGGCAGGCGCTTTAATCTGCTGAAAAATGTGGGCTGGCCCACATTTACTTTTCTATGTCTGTCTTCTATCTAAGATGTGGGCTTAAAAGTAGGAGTCTTACCCATATTTGCTTGTTGGTCTGTCCATTTAAATATCCACATATATAAATATAATGAAATGCCTACAAATTACTATTATTTTATAAGTGTTACTTTGTTGTGTGTATAAACCTAGAATTTGAGTGCTTACTATCTTCCAGTTGCCAAACTCGGGGTTTTTCATACAGAATTTTATTTAAGACTCAAAACTACAAACTGAAAGGAGTGTACATGTAAACATTCATTTATGGACAAAGAATGAGAACTTAGAAAAGTTCAGAGGTTCTATGAATTTAAGTGCTACTAGTCAGGTTAGATTCCTACCCACATGAACTGTGTTAAAAATACAGCCTCTTCCTAAATGATTTTATCTGCCTACTATACTGCACAGTTCATATTTTCTTAACAGGTCTTAGGCAGGGGCAAGGAAAGTTTACAAAACCAAATGACGATATTTTAGCTTTAGTTTTAAAAATAAAACTCAATAGATTTGTTCTTCAGATAACATTGATCTCTTGCAGATAATTTAAAACAGTGATTTCTTAGGACTGGCCAAATAGCTCAGCGGATTAGAGCGCCTGCAAGCAGGCGCAGAGGCTGGGGGTGAAAACCTGGGTGCCGGCCCAGCTCTGGGGCACGCTGAGACAGCACTTGAGACTGGGTGTGGTGACGCATATCTGTAATCCCAGATCTTGGGAGGCTGTAAACAGGACAATCGCTATGAGTCTGATCTAGTAGTGAGACCCTACACACTCTGTAGACCCTTCCCTAAAAAAAAATTACAAAAAACAACAATAGTGATTTCTTTTATTCTCAAATCAGAAAATAGATAGCCATGCTTGTTGATGTGCTTTGTACTAAAGCCATGTAAACGGATGCTGTAAACTGATCCCCCTTGAACAAGAATTAACTTTGACCTTAGCAAGCAGGTACAGCATCTCTTGTTTTCCTACATTCCCTCAGCTGCATTTTAACTGCTTCATATTGTACTCAAATGGAAAGAAACACGCAAAGATAGAAATCCAACTCTTGCTCTGCTGTGTATAGACTGAGTTTCTCTGTGCAACTGTTTTAATTTCCCCTAGTTTCATGTTCTTCATCTATTAAAAAAATACAAAACTCAAACTGAGCTGTTAGGATTGTTTTAACTTTAAAAGAAAGAACAGATAAATTCCTTAGTTGTGTCCAGTACATCCTGAGATGTCAATGGTTTGCTGAAAACCTTTAAGGACCAGCACAGATGTTTAACTGCTAAGAAAATAGCACAAAGCCCAATTCAGTAAACTTCAAAAGCTTACAAAATATATGGGCCCACGGAAGCAGGAGAAACATATCTAAGTGATGAGAAACAACCCAAGTCCCTAACAAAGGAGGCACACACCTGGGGGTAATTTTATCTTAGCTGTATAACTGTCTATGGTGCAGCTTGTGTTTCTTCTCTCTTTTTCCCTTAGAAGAATAAATTGTCATTCTACTGGTGCTACAGAATGGCTCTGATTTAAAATATAATTTTCATCCATATTTGAACTTTTTCAAGTTTAGGAAAATTAATCATATATGAATAGGACAATTCATTCTTCACAAAAATACTAAATATATTACCTACCAATAAACAGGCAATAACATCTATGACAACATAAAAATGCAAACGTATGACTGACGTAAGGTCATACATTTATTTCAACTCGGGCCAGATGTCTTGTTATTTGCTTGCAACACAAGGCCTATCTTCTACACCGTACTTCTCACATCAACACTACTTCCAAGTCCAAATTTGCATTGTTTGCATCATTTGTGTTTTGTTATATTTAATGAACCAAATATTTGATTAAACCTTGATTTTTGCTGCCATAAATGTGTCAAGAAAATTCATGACAGTATTATGAATCTTTTTTTTCTGTTAAAATTGAAATTTAATTTCTAAATTAAAAATTGTAAATTTAATAATTTCTACATACATTGATAACAACAAATTTTTCCAAATAAAAATTATATGCTTCCTCATAATATATGCTCTGCAAACTTTCCTTGAAAGGCAAGTTGCATTGATTATTTCAGGAGATCAGAATTACTGATTCTTAAAAGACTTAGTCCATAAATCTCTGGTATTTTTATTTTGATAATGGGATCGATTAATTTACTATAAAGGGTCAGTGTTTCTACTTTATAGTTACTGCTGGTCCAGGAAGTATCTTCCTTCTATTGTTGTTCACTCTCGATTCCAGGCTGTGGGTGTGCTGAAAGGTTAACTGTCTGAGCACTCCCAAGCAATCTGCCAGGGCTGCAGTCATTTCTCACCAGTCCCTTCTACATTCTTTTACTTTTAGGGGGATTTTTTTTGGTAATTTTATAGCATCTTTATTCTTTTTAAATATCACCTCCCACATATTTATTTCCATAAAGTGGGATAAAATGCTGAAACATTTGCTTCAGGCTGTGAGGATATGTGAGGTATACATTACTGGCTGAAGTGGCACTTTTGAAAAATCTCTCTATTTTCTATTAGACATTTTCTATTCTTTTGTTTATATGGACACAAGCTAAGCTCTAGAAGCACAGTATTAATTCTAACAAGCATATATCTTCGCTGGATTAAAGAAAACTTTTGAAGACACCTCTTTCCTTGCTATCTCCAACTTTTTATTATGGACCAGAAGTAATTCCTGGACTTTCAAGTTGAGCTACTTCTTTCCTGATCTCTGGGACCCCACCCGAGACATAACATCAGGAATTTGGACAGAGAGCACACTTTACTCTTTATAAAGAAGAGAGAAGCTCTTCTCAGTGGAAACTGCTGCTTGCTAGCCAATCTGGTTAGCATCAAATATCCACAACGATGTCAAACCTCCCTAGACAAGAGAGCAGCATCGCCATATGAGGAGTGAGGGAATTAATAACCAAGAATATCTCTGTATAAATAACCAGCTCCTTAACTGTCCTGGACAGCCCATGTATGTCAAATATGGTCTATGTCTTTAAACAATAAGATCTCCAACTGATTTTCTCAGGTTTATTATGTTATACTACAGAAAAATAATTGTTTAGCTGATTTTAAAAAAATCATTTGTGAGCCTGGCCACAAGGCATAATATCAGAGTAAGCCCCTAATTAATACTCTTATTTAAAACAAAGGCTCATTTATTTATTTTGTTTGTCTTTCTGAGACAAGATCTTGCTGTGCAGTTCGGGCTGGCTTTGAGCTCACATTGTAGCCTAGGCTGGTTTCAAACTCACAGCAATCCTCCTGTCTCAGATTCAGGCTCATTTATTTAAAGCATAGTAATATTTTGAGTTTATTTTGTGATGTTGTGTGATTTGAGAGTCCTGGTAAACTACAGAACCCTGCTTGACATCACTTAACCTTTGGAAATAACTGTTGTTAATGTAATATTCACTTAGTATTTGAAATCCTTTTATTCTAGCCATTCTTCATTGTTGTATGATATTACATACAATTTTTTCTTTACACTTACACTTCAGTTTTTAAATATTAATAAGTATTTTTAATATTAGTAAATAAGATGTTACAGTATGATAACTAAAAGAAATCTGCCTCTCTCTGCCCTCTACTTTAGTTATAGCATCATTGGTGGAAATTCTCAGTTCACCATCAACCCATCCACAGGACAAATCATCACAAGTGCATTGCTAGACAGAGAAACCAAAGATAATTATACGCTGATCGTGGTCTCCAGGGATGCTGGGTCTCCGCAGTCTCTTTCCAGTTCCACCAGTGTGCTTGTAACTGTGACTGACGTCAACGACAACCCACCAAGATTTCAGCATCATCCATATGTCACTCATATCCCATCTCCTACTCTCCCAGGTAATCAAGTTAACTATGAGACACCATGGATATATGCAAAATATATCAAATATTTCTTATGAACACAGTGACATTATTTATGTATATTTATTCAATAATTATTTACATATATTTCATATATATTTTTTCTGCTCTATAGTCTTTATAGAGAGATTTATATTTTATGTAAGCTGATTTTTCAAAGCCTCTAATTCAAGTTGTTTTGCCTGATAAAATTGAAGAAAATTTGAAGCTTCTAAATTAACTCATTTTTCCAAGACCTACCATGTATAGGATTTTATAATTACTACATCTTTTTATTAATACTTGTTCATTTTGTTTGAACACTTTAATAACTAAAATATATATTACTTTAATTTTAAGGGTGGGTATTTCCTAAATAATTCTTTGTAAGTTTCCTGAGAGAAGGAGCATCGGCTCTATTTTTCATGTCCTATTTCCAGCATCTGAAACATTATCTAAGAAGTAGTAAGCATTTAAATATAATTATTGGTAGAAATTAAATATCTTATTCAATTCTTCATAAATATAATTTTATAAAATATTCAAAGAATAAATACTTTTAAATCATCTTTATATTTTATTCCAGTTTTTCTGGGTATAATATGTACTTATCTTCCCACGTCTTTTTCAAATGTAGTTCATATCATTTGTTTATTTCAAGAAGTGTCTGTCTTATGGGATAATCTGCCATTTGCAATTTTCAGCTGACTTTTCAAACAGGAAAATACATATAGCTTGTGATTAACTTGTTGCTCTTCATTTATAAATACTTTAATTAGGAAAAAACAAGTGGATTCAATATTTCTCCTTAGTAATTATTAATCTTTTATCAACTTGAGAGTGGAGAATTGATGCCAATAGAAAATGTAAAATCCATAAAGGTATATGCCAACTTTCTATCCAAAGAAATGTAAATATCAAAACCAAAACTCCCTGATGAATAGCTTTAGCTGACGCTTCTCTTTGAGACCTGATTTTAATTCTGTGCAGTGTGTGGTGATGCGCGGCAGCATCTCCTCTGCAAAATGAGGTGCCAAAGCGTCTTGTCCTCATTAGGCTTTTTATAATTGTGAGAGATATTGTACTTTTTAATGAAAGACTTTTTACTTTTGTCACATACTCTTCTCTTAGAGTGTTTGGAAGTGATTCTGAATGAAAATATTTGGGGGGAAGTGTCCGTGTGGAAGCTTTTCTGCATATTTAGACTACAGTCTGTTCCACTGGTGCTCATTCAAAGCACTAACTTTTGGACTCCAAATTGGGTCCATCTTTCCCTCAGTTATTATTTCTCATTACTTTGTAGTTACTTTAATTTATTTATGCACATGCATGCATATTTATGCACACACATAACTTTCTCTCTACATAGTCATAGGTCACAGGTAAAATACTTTTGCTATGAAACACTGGTTGTCATGATACAGTAAATTTTAGAAACATCATTTTTGCTGAAATAATTGGTTATATACTAAGTCAAAGGCATTTTAAATCACAATAGGACAATGGTTTTTTTCCTGGCAGAAGCACAACTCTATAGAAAGCTTGTGAGCTACCATGCTTATTGGAATGAGTTGTGTACAGATTTTTCTCCTGGGAGCTATGATTCTGAATGATAAGCCGGTCGCCTTCATTGTGCTTCTCTCCAAGGCATACTAAAAAATATTAAAGCCAGTAGACAGTACGAGTTTTAGTGAGCAAATAAAACATTAATCTGTGAAGACTATCATTAAAGATATTGTCTGGGGAACTTGAGAGAAAATGTGGAAGACATTTGGTAATCATGAGAAAAAAATCATATCAAGCAGCAATATAGATTTTTTAATACACTAACCTGCTACCAATATTTTATTTGGTTTGTATGTGATTATAACTGTAAACTCCCTCTTTTTATAGGTTCCTTCGTCTTTGCAGTCACAGTTACAGATGCCGATATTGGACCCAATTCTGAACTGCATTATTCTCTTTCGGGTAGAAACTCTGAAAAATTTCACATTGATCCAGTGAGGGGATCAATCATGGCAGCTGGACCACTTAATGGGGCTTCAGAAGTGACATTTTCTGTTCATGTGAAAGATGGTGGTTCAGTTGCAAAGACAGATTCTACAACAGTAACTGTGAGATTTGTCAACAAGGCCGACTTTCCTAAAGTCAGAGCCAAAGAACAAACATTCATGTTCCCTGAGAACCAACCACCAGGAACTCTCGTCACCACAATCACAGGATCCTCTTTGCGGGGAGAAACTCTATCTTATTATATTGCAAGTGGGAATCTTGGCAATACTTTCCAAATTGATCAGTTGACAGGACAAGTGTCTATTAGTCAACCTTTGGATTTTGAAACGATACAAAAGTATGTTGTGTGGATAGAAGCCAGGGATGGAGGCTTCCCTCCTTTCTCTTCTTACGAGAAACTTGACATAACAGTATTGGATGTCAATGACAATTTCCCAATTTTTAAAGAAGATCCATTTGTATCAGAAATATTAGAAAACCTTTCTCCTCGAAGAATACTTACTGTCTCTGCAATGGACAAGGACAGTGGACCAAATGGACAACTGGATTATGAAATTGTTAATGGCAACAAAGAAAATAGTTTCAGTATCAATCATGCCACTGGTGAAATTAGAAGCATTCGACCATTAGATAGAGAAAAAGTGTCTCATTATATGCTCACCATAAAATCTTCAGACAAAGGGTCCCCCTCTCAGAGTACCTCAGTAAAAGTCATTATTAACGTTTTAGATGAAAATGACAATGCTCCTAGATTTTCTCAAATATTTAGTGCCCATGTTCCTGAAAACTCCCCTTTAGGATACATAGTTACACGTGTTACTACATCAGATGAAGATGTTGGTGCAAATGCAATCAGCAGATATTCTATAATGGACACAACTCTTCCATTTACAATTAACCCCAGCACAGGGGATATCATCATTAGTAGACCTTTAAATAGGGAAGATAAAGACCGTTACAGAATTCGAGTTTCTGCCCATGATTCTGGATGGACTGTAAGTACAGATGTCACCATATTTGTGATGGATATCAATGACAACGCCCCAAGATTTAGCAAACCCTCCTATTATTTAGACTGCCCTGAGCTTACTGAGATTGGTTCCAAAGTGACTCAGGTATATGCAACAGATCCTGATGAGGGATCAAATGGACAAGTATTCTATTTTATCAAATCTCAGTCAGAGTATTTCAGGATTAATGCCACAACTGGAGAGATTTTTAATAAGCAGGTCTTAAAATACCAGAATGTCAGTGGCTTCAGCAATGTGAACATTAACAGGCATAGCTTCATAGTGACATCTTCAGATCGAGGTAATCCTTCTTTACTTAGTGAGACAACTGTTACTATCAACATAGTTGACAGTAATGACAATGCACCTCATTTTCTTAGCAATAAATATTTTACTCCTGTCACCAAAAATGTTAAGGTTGGTACACAGTTAATCAAAGTGACTGCAGTAGATGATAAAGACTTTGGATTGAATTCTGAAGTGGAGTATTTCATTTCCAATGAAAATTATTTAGGGAAATTTAAGTTGGACAATGATACAGGATGGATTTCTGTAGCATCTTCCCTGACTTCTGACTTGAATCAAAACTTTCTGATCACAGTCACAGCAAAGGACAAAGGAAACCCTCCACTTTCTTCCCAAGCAACTGTTCAAATAATTGTAACTGAGGAAAACTACCACACACCTGAATTTTCTCAAAGCCACATGAGTGCAACCATCCCCGAGAGCCACAGTGTTGGAGCCATTGTCAGAACCGTTTCTGCCAGGGATCGAGATGCAGCCATGAATGGCTTGATTAGGTACAGCATTTCTGCAGGAAATGAAGAAGGCATTTTTGCAATCAATTCTTCCACAGGTGTATTAACATTAGCCAAAGCTCTCGATTATGAGCTGTGCCAGAAGCACGAAATGACAATTAGTGCAACAGATGGAGGATGGGTTGCCAGAACCGGTTACTGCAGTGTGACTGTAAATGTGATTGATGTGAACGACAATTCCCCCGTATTTTCCCCTGATGAATATTTCCCTACAGTTTTGGAAAATGCCCCAAGTGGAACCACAGTTATCCACCTCAGTGCAACAGATGTTGATTCTGGAACCAATGCTGTGATTGCATACACTGTTCAGTCATCAGACAGTGACCTCTTTGTCATTGATCCCAACACAGCAGTCATCACCACCCAAGGCTTCTTAGACTTTGAAACCAAGCAGAGCTACCACCTTACTGTGAAAGCCTTCAATGTGCCTGATGAAGAAAGATGTAGCTTTGCCACAGTTAATATCCAATTACAAGGGACAAATGAATATGTGCCTCGTTTTGTTTCCAAACTTTACTATTTTGAAATCTCAGAAGCAGCTCCTAAAGGTACCATAGTTGGAGAAGTATTTGCCAGTGACCGCGATATGGGCCCTGATGGGGAGGTACACTATTTAATTTTTGGTAATAGTCGAAAGAAAGGTTTCCAGATCAATAAGAAGACTGGGCAGATTTATGTCTCTGGACTTCTTGATAGAGAAAAGGAAGAAAGGGTGTCTTTGAAGGTACTGGCCAAGAATTTTGGCAGCATCAGGGGTGCTGATATAGATGAAGTCACTGTAAATGTCACCGTGCTCGATGCCAACGACCCACCTGTTTTTAGCCTAAAAATCTATAGTGTTCAGATCAGTGAAGGGGTGCCAATTGGAACTCATGTGACTTTTGTCAGTGCCTTTGACTCAGACTCCATCCCCAGCTGGAGCAGGTTTTCTTATTTCATAGGATCAGGGAATGAAAACGGTGCCTTTTCCATTAACCCACAGACAGGACAAATCACTGTCACGGCCGAGTTAGATCGAGAAACCCTGCCTATCTATAACCTCACGGTGTTGGCAGTTGACTCAGGAACCCCCTCTGCAACAGGAAGTGCTTCCTTATTGGTCACCCTGGAAGACATAAATGATAATGGGCCGATGTTGACCATCAGTGAAGGAGAAGTTATGGAAAACAAACGCCCAGGAACTCTGGTAATGTCCCTTCAGTCCACTGATCCTGATCTCCCCCCTAATCAGGGCCCCTTCACCTATTACCTGCTAAGCACAGGCCCTGCCACCAATTATTTTAGCCTCAACACTGCTGGAGTTCTGAGTACAACTAGAGAGATTGACAGAGAGCAGATTTCAGACTTCTATCTGTCTGTAGTTACTAGGGATTCTGGTGTTCCTCAAATGTCTTCCACAGGAACAGTGCACATCAAAGTTATAGATCAAAATGACAACCCTTCTCAGTCTCGGACAGTGGAGATATTCGTTAATTATTATGGCAATTTGTTTCCTGGTGGAATTTTAGGCTCCGTGAAGCCACAGGATCCAGATGTGTTAGACAGGTTCCACTGTTCCCTTACTTCTGGAGTGACAAGCCTCTTTAGTATTCCTGGAGGTACCTGTGACCTGAATTCCCAGCCACGGTCCACAGATGGCACATTTGATCTGACTGTCCTTAGCAATGATGGAGTTCACAGCACAGTCACAAGCAACATCCGAGTTTTCTTTGCTGGATTTTCCAATGCTACAGTGGATAATAGTATCTTGCTTCGAGTCAGTGTACCAACAGTAAAGGACTTCCTGACTAACCACTACCTTCATTTCTTACGCATTGCCAGTTCTCAGCTAACGGGCTTAGGGACTGCTGTGCAACTCTATGGTGCATATGAAGAGAATAACAGAACATTTCTTTTGGCAGCTGTGAAACGCCATAATAATCAGTATGTAAATCCCAGTGGGGTAGCCACCTTTTTTGAAAGTATCAAAGAAATCCTTCTCCGGCAGAGTGGGGTAAAGGTAGAATCTGTGGACCATGACCCCTGCATTCATGGTCCCTGCCAGAATGGAGGAAGCTGTATTAGAAGATTGGCTGTGGGTTCCACCCTGAAAAGTCATGAGAGTCTCCCTGTTATCATTGTGGCAAATGAACCTCTGCAGCCTTTCTTATGCAAGTGCCTGCCAGGATATGCTGGCAGCTGGTGTGAGATAGACATAGATGAGTGCCTTCCAACGCCTTGCCACAATGGCGGAACCTGCCACAACTTAGTGGGAGGGTTTTCATGCAGCTGCCCAGAGGGCTTCACCGGGAGAGCCTGTGAGAGAGACATCAACGAATGCCTACCTAGTCCCTGCAAGCATAGCGCTGTGTGCCAGAATTTCCCAGGAGGCTTCAACTGTGTTTGCAAAATTGGATACACAGGTATGATGGTGTTTGACTTTTTTTCCCCTAAAACATCAGCCCTGTCATGTATAGTAGAAAGCAATGGACTCTATCATTTTAAATATATTTTTCACCAGAGTGAATATAATCATATTTTGAAGACTTTAATATTGGTTGGGCACCATTCTGATATATTTATATTATGTTATATTTACTTGTGAGAACTTTGTAAGGTAAGAATATTTTCTAGTTGTTACAGATAAGAAAGTCGAACTAGAAAGAAGTTAAAGAAAGTTTTGGAAGTGATCCAGTTAATTTTTAGTGTCCAGACTGAGGCCTACATAGTTAACTCCAAAGCTTATACTCTGTCTGCTTGATGTCTCTTATAAGAATGAAAAAAATAGGTTTTATGTTTGTTTGTTTGTTTCTGACACCGTCTCACTATGTAGCTCAGGATAGCTTTAAACTCACACTGTCACCCAGGCTCACCTTGAACTCATGCCTCAGCTTCCCAAGTACTGGGTTTTTCTTTCTTTTTTGTGTGTATTTTAAAGGAAGTATAATAATTAAGACTTTAGGAATGGTACACATTCAGAAGACCAAGAAAAGAGGCATTCAACAATGGGTTTTGTATTACACATTGCTGTAACTTTTTAAAGAGACTGCAAACTAATAAAAAAGAATATTAGAAATGATACAGAATTTCACTAAGCAAAATATTAAGAGTTCAACAGTGGTTACTATATTGCAATATGTCTTCAAATTAGTTGTTTAGCTTGGTAAAAAATATGTAAGAAATTGAAAAGAAGAAAAAAACATTTAAGCATTAACTGCACCTTTCAGTAGACCAAGAGAAATCAGCGATACAAATATCCAAACTATTCTGTATACATACAAAAATATGTCTTTTTCCCTTCTTTTATGTTACCATGATGGCTCCAAAAATTGTTTTCTAGAAAATAATGTGATAAATTTTAAAGTATTGTCATATAAAACATAAGCCCTGCAGTATTTTGTGTCCTAAATAATTGTTAGTAATTGTTGATGTTGATTCTTTCATTCTTCATTCTCATTTTATGATCTTCGTAATCATATTCATCTGTGTGTTCCCAACTGTGAAGAGGCTAGACAAGAGTCATGCTCTAAGACTGATTTAAGTGACTGGTTATTTTTAATAGTTGGGTAGAATGCATAATAGGCTGATTTCTAAGGTAAGCTATGAAATAAAGAACCGCAGTTTACCTTGACATTTCAGAAGTAGCTTTAAACACTCAGCATAAACTTGTTCAGCTAGTCTTCGATATAAGACATGATGTTCATTATATTACTCTCTGTCTGTTTCCATTACATTGTCTTTAGCACTCTTCCATCGATTTACTGTCTTGGTGTTCCAAGGGGCATTATCATGGTGCTGTCTACAAGTCTCAGGACAGTTAAATTTACTTCTATATATGGTATTCCTTTTTCTTTTTGTACCAGGGATAGAACTCAGGTCTTGTGCTTTCCAGGAAGGTGCTTTTGCCTCTGAGCTATCTCCCCATCCCACTATATATTTTTAGAATATGTATATTATATTGTATTATGATATTATAAACCCAACTTAAAGTATAGCCAAAACCAAGACAGGCATTTAAAATATTGTTACAGTTGTTTCATGGAACAAAATGTAATGAGATCTTTAAAAAGTACATTTTGATAGTATACTATTTATTTATTTATTTATTTATTTATTTATTTATTTATTTGGTATAGGGTCTCACTATGCAGCTTGGACTCATAGTGATCTTCCTGTCTTAGCCTCCCCAGCTCCAGGATTACAAGCATGGGCCACCACCCAGGTTTCTGTGGCCGGCATGGTGCAGGGCTGACACAGCATGTGGTACCAGGGCTTGAACCTGGGGCCTTGCATTTCGCAGGCAGGCACTTACACTGCTAAGCTATCTCCGCAGCCCCTAGAGAACACTTTAAATGTGTTCAAAATGTGTATATTTACTATTTTATCTTAAGAAAGTTGGTAATATAAGATGTGCCTGAAAAAGCTGAAGCAGAACATGTAGACTTTCCTTTTAGAAAAATAATATTCCTGAAATATAATTGAAGGAAAAGGAGAGCAAGCATGTGACATGTAAAGAACAGAGATATGATAGAATTTATTTTAGTTATATCTAACCTTGGGATCCTGAATATCCCCTTCTATAAAATTATCAAGATAGAGTTCAATAATCATAATCACTTTTGCTTGAGATTGTTAAATAAATAAATGTGACTAAAAATACCTAGAGCATCATCTACCTTCCAATAAGTGACAGTAACTAGTATTACATTATAAAATATCTTATAATTTTTTTTTTTTTTTGGTGGAACTGGGGATTGAACTCAGGCCCTTACCCTTGCCTGGGAAGCGTTTATTCTCCTGAGCCACTTCCCCAGCCCCTAAAATTTTATAAAATATAAAAATATGCCAGAGAATTACTGAAGAGACATAAAAGCCAAGTAGTCTAAAATAAGCATGGGTCTTCACAGAGCTGTCTCATTAAGGTCATGAATAAACGCTTTCTCTCTTCTGAGTTCAGCATTGCTAAAACGCTTCCCCATGTCCACCTACCCTCAAAGTTACTTCTTGGTTGAAAATTCAACAATGAAATATTATTTCTTTGTCTTGTTTCGATACAGGCACAAGTGGACATGTAGAGGTAGTGGATTTATATTTAGTCCTAGAATAAAGAACACATGAACGTATTTTCTATTGATAGGTGCAGGGAAAGGACCATTATTCTACATGAAGGCCGTGCAGGCCAATTTCAACATGTGCTGCTCACTTCATAAATGGGTGTGTTGCTTCTCTCTAGTTTATTTGTCTTCTTATGTTTAATTGTACAGATACAGTATTTATCGTGTGACAGCTGAGACTTTCAGGAATCCTGTCAATTTTGTCGTAAAATACCAAAATCTATTGAATGATAATGGGACACTGCTTCAATCTCCTTGTCTTCTAGACTATATTACATGTACTTCCTAAAGCTCCATGGGCTAGATGTAATCACCATTCCAATTTTAAAGACAAAACAATACTGGGTGTAGAAGGATTAAAGGAGATTATGTAACTTGTCTGTAGAGTTGGCACCAAAAATGTCCCAGTGAGGTCTGACTTTGACTTTGAGTCCAGAGCCTCTCTGACTCGCCCCTGGCATAATGTTTTCTTTATACTCTTAAGAGATGTTTTTCTCATTTTCTAATTTTTCTTCACAGTACGCCTGAGTGCAAATGTGCTTGTTAGAAGCTGGTCAGAACCTGAAACTATGATAAGACCTCCAGGCAGGGAAAGTATTTGAAATAGAAAGAAACGGCTCACAGAAGCTTCGCACTAGCTGAGATCAGGGCTGCCAGCAGTAAGGACAGTTCAGGGCCTGACGCAGCCACTGCAGATTACGTTTTTGTAGTGGGCAATTTCCTTTTCTCTCCATCTCTGGCAGAATATATAAATGTGTGCTGTGCTGATTCTAGGAAAAGTAGTCTTTGGGCCTGCAATAAAGAGAGACAGACAGGGTCCTGGTGCACATAATATCTGCCTTTGAGAAGTAGTATCAAAGTGTCTATTTTACATCACAGGTAAGGGAGCCTATATTTTGGTGACTCCACCCCTAGAACCAGAGATAAAGAAGCCTCTATAATCTTTTTGTTTAAATGCTATGTGAGGTTTTGTGATAATTCTTTGTATATCTCCTACTTTACTTCAGTCTCCAACTGATCTTGAATGACAGAAGCAAACATAATAATGATTAATATGCATCTTATGTTTTCGAAATTGTGTGATTTCTCATTTCAAATCCTATATGGATAATACACGTAGTAAACAGAACAGATGCAGCTTTATTTCTTTTATTTTGTAAGAAGCAGTGTAACAGAAATGATTAATTTTTGTATATTAATCCATGCTCTCTGGAATGTTTCACTTAAATTTATGTATTTGTCTAATGGTCTTTGTAAAGGCGTACCCCAAAGAATCACCTTGACTTATTATTTGTAGCTCAGCTCTGCCCGCTAGCAGAAGATAGAGATCAGGGAAGACAGAGGTCATACACTGAGGCATCTACTTCTAGAGCTAGTCAGACACAAATGCTGTCAGACGAAGTCTGTGCTTATGTATATGTGTACCTCATACAATGGATTTCTAAAAATCCTTACACTACATAGATCATACTCTTTATTTTTCATGAACATGTAATAATTTTGTGTGTTTATGGGAAACTGTAGGACATTAGGTTACGTGAAATAAACCAGACACAGAAGACGCATAACACATGTTCTCTGTCTTCTGTGGAAGCTAAAATCTAGTGCATCAGGAAGCATGTTAGCAAGGGCTGGAGGCTGAGAAGGATGGGGAGAAAAGTGAAGGAGGAGACCAGCTAATGTGTGGCTATGCCTTCTGGTAATGCTCATTAAATCCTGGTTTCTTAGTAAGGCCATGCCTCACTAAGACCGATACGTATTTATTTTCCTTTTGGCCATTTGAGTTATTTAAAATCACCTATATTTTTCTCACTCTACCTTTGTAGACTTTGGCCTGTATTTTATCAATAGTTTTAATTTAGAGAATCACAAGTTGGAGTATCTAAACTCTGTCTCCCAAATCTTACACACACACACACACACACACACACACACACACACACACAAACTCTCTCTCTCTTGCACATACAAACACACATGCAAAAACACCAGTGCATATTTTATATGGCATTAAAAATAGTGCCAAATATTGAAAGAATGAAAGCCTTATGAGCTGATGTCAAGTGAGAGACTTTATGCTAATAATCATTCTGATTGTAAGTGGAACAAGGCGTTTGCTTAGAGAACATCTTGCAAGGATGCAGCTCCATGTGAAAATGACAATTAAGGAACAAATAGCATGCCAAGGTATGTAAATTATAATTATGTAACCACAAATTTAGATCTTAAACATATATTTTTAACTTTATTATTCAATATGTTATACAAATCCCATATTTATCCCATGTAAATAGTAAATATAAGATAAAAACTATTTTAAATGGATGAATGATTTAAAGAAATTGAATCTTTTTTTTTTTTCAGTACTACCAGGGGTTGAACTCAGGACCTTGCACTTGCCAGGCAGGCACTTATGCCACTGAGCTATCTCCCTGGCCCTGAATCTTTTTTTTACATTTTTTTTAGCGACCAGCAAAAATGCAAAGGAAAAGTTAAAAGCAATAATATATCCCATTACATTTTCTTTATGTTTAATATTTAAAAGAAAATCGTGTAACTTAACTCTTATATCACTAAAGGGATCTTTAATTAACTATAATACATGGTATTGAAAAAGATAAATGCATTTGCTTCAGGATTAAGCATAGGAAAGTTTAATTTCTTGGTTTTCATGAACTTTAATGACTATGAAAAATTACTACAGTTCTCAATGTAGTAAATTAGAAGAAAATATATTCCATACTATTCACACTTCAGTATTGCAGGAGATCCCAAAAGAAAACATTAACCTAAAAATATAAATCAGTACTGTTTTTCTACTAAGGCAAGTCTTCCATTTAGTGGAGCATTACTAATAAGGCACAATGACAGTCCCTAATCTCCCCAGTGCGTGTCTTCCAGCGTGCAGGGTCCACTGTCTGTAACGTAGCCCCAACTTTCAACACTTAATAAGAAAGTATGGTGTTAGAAAATTCAGTAGGTAGGTAGAGTTTATTTCTAAATATGGATCTATTATAAGATAATTGGCTCCTATCCCCTTTAACCTTTTCCTTCACGTTTACACATCTGGAGTAGTTGGAGGTGTGCCATCTGGAAGGATGCCAGGGATTTATCACTATATGAAGTTTTCTGGTTCTCTTATATGTCTATGTTTAGGGAAGGATGAGATCTGTCTGTTCATCACTTTGATGTCATTTGAAAGTGTAAATAGTATGTTTCCATGTATAAAAGATTACATATAATCAGTATATATACTTTTCTATTA